>NW_027646122.1:0-211000 GCF_951394435.1 Stenella coeruleoalba
AGATGTTTCAGGAAACACCATACACTTCTCCTGAGTGTCTGTTGGCAATTTACATCCCGCCCATCAGCATAACAAGGCTCCCAGTTCTCCATGGCCTGTCCTGCCTTTCTGGATTTTACACTTTTTTCAGATGGCCCTTTTGACCGGGGGGAAGTGCGACTTCATTGTAGTGCAGATTTCCTTTGCAAGTTTGCTTGGTTGGCCAAAAAGGGCGTATGCTTTTTTTCCTGAATATATTCAGGAAAAAACGCATACGCCCTTTTTGGCCAAGTGCATCATTGTGGACGTTCTGCCTCTTTTCCTATGCTTTCAATGCAATTCCAGTCTACCTCCTGAAATCGGTTTCCTGCAATTCTGCCCCGCTTTCAAGTCCTCTTGGCAGCCTTACTTCAGTATATTTTTGGACGATAGCTGTCATTTATAACTCTGCAGGTTTGTGAATTACAGTGCCCCTGAGCTCCTTTCTTCAACTCGCTTTCTTATGGCCTGGCCGCAACACCGCAGGATGTCTTCAGGCCCTAATCTGTTTCTGGCACGGCACGCTGAGCCTTTGGTTAATTCCTCTTCCTGGTGGGAAATGAGAGTTAAATTTGCCCATCCAGACACCTCCAGCTATTCTTTCATTGGTTCTCGCTATTCCTGTTCATCTTCCACAGAAATTGCAAACTGGGCCAAACAGGAGGTTAAAGGGACTGACTCTCCAAGTCGGGAGAGTGTTAGTAAAGCGTCTGGACAGTTGCACCCGAGTACCAGGGTACGAAAACTGAGACATATTTGAACACGTCTCCCGATCACATGGTTGATCATACTCTAGGTTCCACATGCATGTTTTAGCTGAAGGAAGAATACTTTAAACCTGGGTAGTTGAAACCCGTGGAATGTGTACCATGCAATATGACTTCAAAGGGTCTTCATTTGCTCACGAACCTCTCCAATCCTATCACTGCTGCGTTTATGCCCCTGTACACATGCTTGATTCTCTTTCGGAGACATAGCAATCCATAGGTTTTAAGATACTTACTAGTCAGGTACATTCTTAGGCGTTTAATATGGGGTGTTGAGTCCATGTCGTTGAGCAAGGAGTAGCTCTTGTCTATTCCATATTTGGCTTAAGGAACTTTATCTGTGCTCATTTCAATCTCTGGTTTTATGCAGCACCCCAACTCACCTTTCCCCTTAAGCAAGCATAAGTTAGTTTTCTAAATTTGAGACCCTGTTCTGTTCTGTAATTCAGTTCCTGTGTAGCCAAGTTTCCATTCCGTGTATTACTGATATCTTATGATGTTTCTTTTTCTGTGTGACTTATTTCAGTTAGAATCATCATACCTGAATCCACTCATTGTGCTGCTAAGGGCCTGATGACACAGATTTCATTGCTGAGTGATATTGCTTTGTATGTAAATACCACAACTTCTTTATCCATTTTTCACTTTCTTCGATGTTGAACTTGTACTGTAAACGAGGTTCTTGTAAACAGAGCCGTTCCAAACTTTGGGGTGGCTGTGTCTTTTTGATTTTAATTTCCCTAAGCTATAGGACCATAAGTGGAAGTGCCCTAGGTTCTGTTGCTTTGTTTTTTAGTTGTTTCAGGAAACACCATACACTTCTCCCAAGTGGTTCTTGGCAATTTACATCCCGCCCATCAGCATAACAAGGCTCCCAGTTCTCCATGGCCTGTCCTGCCTTTCTGGATTTTACACTTTTATCAGATGGCCCTTTTGACCGGGGGGAAGTGAGACTTCATTGTAGTGCAGATTTCCTTTGCAAGCTTGCTTGGTTGGCCAAAAAGGGCGTATGCGTTTTTTCCTGAATATATTCAGGAAAAAACGCATACGCCCTTTTTGGCCAAGTGCATCATTGTGGACGTTCTGCCTCTTTTCCTATGCTTTCAATGCAATTCCAGTCTACCTCCTGAAATCGGTTTCCTGCAATTCTGCCCCGCTTTCAAGTCCTCTTGGCAGCCTTACTTCAGTATATTTTTGGACGATAGCTGTCATTTATAACTCTGCAGGTTTGTGAATTACAGTGCCCCTGAGCTCCTTTCTTCAACTCGCTTTCTTTTGAGCTGGCCGCAACACCGCAGGATGGCTTCCGGCCCTAATCTGGTTCCGGCACGGCACGCTGAGCCTTTGGTTATTTCCTCTTCCTGGTGGGAAATGAGAGTTAAATTTGCCCGACCAGACACCTCCAGCTAGTCTCTCATTGGTTCTCCCTATTCCTGTTCATCTTCCGCAGAAATTGCAAACTGGGCCAAACAGGAGGTTAAAGGCGCTGACTCTCCAAGTGGGGAGAGTGTTAGTAAAGCGTCTGGAATGTTGCACCCGAGTACCAGGGGACGAAAACTGAGACATATTTGAACACGTCTCCCGTTCACATGGTTGATCATACTTGGGTTCCACATGCATGTTTTAGCTGAAGGAAGAATACCTAAAACCTGGGTAGTTGAAACCCGTGGAATGGGTACCATGCAATATGACTTCAAAGGGTCTTCATTTGCTCACGAACCTCTCCAATCCTATCACTGCTGCGTTTATGCCCCTGTACACATGCTTGATTCTCTTTCGGAGACATAGCAATCCATAGGTTTTAAGATACTTACTAGTCAGGTACATTCTTAGGCGTTTAATATGCGGTGTTGAGTCCATTTCGTTGAGCAAGGAGTAGCTCTTGTGTATTCCATATTTGGCTTAAGGAACTTTATCTGTGCTCATTTCAATCTCTGGTTTTATGCAGCACCCCAACTCACCTTTCACCTTAAGCAAGCATAAGTTGGTTTTCTAAATTTGAGACCCTGTTCTGTTTTGGAATGCAGTTCCTGTGTAGCCAAGTTTACATTCCGTGTATTAGTGATATCTTATGATGTTTCTTTTTCTGTGTGACTTATTTCAGTTAGAATCATCGTACCTGAATCCACTCATTATGCTGCTACGGGCCTGATGACATAGATTTCATTGCTGAGTGATACTGCATTGTACGTAAGTACCACAAGTTCTTTATCCATTTTTCACTTTCTGTGATATTGAACTTGTACGGTAAACGAGGTTCTTGTAAACGGAGGCGTCCCAAACTTTGGGGTGGCTGTGTCTTTTTGATTTTAATTTCCCTAAGCTATAGGACCATAAGCGCAAGTGCCCTCGCCTCTGTTGCTTTGTTTTTTAGATGTTTCAGGAAACACCATACACTTCTCCTGAGTGTCTGTTGGCAATTTACATCCCGCCCATCAGCATAACAAGGCTCCCAGTTCTCCATGGCCTGTCCTGCCTTTCTGGATTTTACACTATTTTAAGATGGCCCTTTTGACCGGGGGGAAGTGAGACTTCATTGTAGTGCAGATTTCCTTTGCAAGTTTGCTTGGTTGGCCAAAAAGGGCGTATGCGTTTTTTCCTGAATATATTCAGGAAAAAACGCATACGCCCTTTTTGGCCAAGTGCATCATTGTGGACGTTCTGCCTCTTTTCCTATGCCTTCAATGCAATTCCAGTCTACCTCCTGAAATCGGTTTCTTGCAATTCTGCCCCTCTTTCAAGTCCTCTTGGCAGCCTTACTTCAGTCTATTTTTGGACGATAGCTGTCATTTATAACTCTGCAGGTTTGTGAATTACAGTGCCCCTGAGCTCCTTTCTTCAACTCGCTTTCTTGTGAGCTGGCCGCAACACCGCAGGATGTCTTCAGGCCCTAATCTGGTTCTGGCACGACACGCTGAGCCTTTGGTTAATTCCTCTTCCTGGTGGGAAATGAGAGTTATATTTGCCCATCCAGACACCTCCAGCTAGTCTTTCATTGGTTCTCGCTATTCCTGTTCATCTTCCACAGAAATTGCAAACTGGGCCAAACAGGAAGTTAAAGGGACTGACTCTCCAAGTGGGGAGAGTGTTAGTAAAGCGTCTGGAATGTTGAACCCGAGTACCAGGGTACGAAAACTGAGACATATTTGAACACGTCTCCCGATCACATGGTTGATCATAATCTAGGTTCCACATGCATGTTTTAGCTGAAGGAACAATACCTTAAACCTGGAGAGTTGAGACCCGTGGAATGGGTACCATGCAATATGACTTCAAAGGGTCTTCATTTGCTCACGAACCCCTCCAATCCTATCACTGCTGCATTTATGCCCATGTACACATGCTTGATTCTCTTTCGGAGACATAGCAATCCATAGGTTTTAAGATACTTACTAGTCAGGTACATTCTTAGGCGTTTAATATGCGGTGTTGAGTCCATTTCGTTGAGCAAGGAGTAGCTCTTGTCTATTCCATATTTGGCTTAAGGAACTTTATCTGTGCTCATTTCAATCTCTGGTTTTATGCAGCACCCCAACTCACCTTTCCCCTTAAGCAAGCATAAGTTAGTTTTCTAAATTTGAGACCCTGTTCTGTTCTGTAATTCAGTTCCTGTGTAGCCAAGTTTCCATTCCGTGTATTACTGATATCTTATGATGTTTCTTTTTCTGTGTGACTTATTTCAGTTAGAATCATCATACCTGAATCCACTCATTGTGCTGCTAAGGGCCTGATGACACAGATTTCATTGCTGAGTGATATTGCTTTGTAAGTAAATACCACAACTTCTTTATCCATTTTTCACTTTCTGCGATGTTGAACTTGTACTGTAAACGAGGTTCTTGTAAACAGAGCCGTTCCAAACTTTGGGGTGGCTGTGTCTTTTTGATTTTAATTTCCCTACCTATAGGACCATAAGTGGAAGTGCCCTATGTTCTGTTGCTTTGTTTTTTAGTTGTTTCAGGAAACACCATACACTTCTTCCAAGTGGTTGTTGGCAATTTACATCCTGCCCATCAGCATAACAAGGCTCCCAGTTCTCCATGGCCTGTCCTGCCTTTCTGGATTTTACACTTTTATCAGATGGCCCTTTTGACCGGGGGGAAGTGAGACTTCATTGTAGTGCAGATTTCCTTTGCAAGCTTGCTTGGTTGGCCAAAAAGGGCGTATGCGTTTTTTCCTGAATATATTCAGGAAAAAACGCATACGCACTTTTTGGCCAAGTGCATCATTGTGGACGTTCTGCCTCTTTTCCTATGCTTTCAATGCAATTCCAGTCTACCTCCTGAAATCGGTTTCTTGCAATTCTGCCCCGCTTTCAAGTCCTCTTGGCAGCCTTACTTCAGTCTATTTTTGGACGATAGCTGTCATTTATAACTCTGCAGGTTTGTGAATTACAGTGCCCCTGAGCTCCTTTCTTCAACTCGCTTTCTTGTGACCTGGCCGCAACACCGCAGGATGTCTTCAGGCCCTAATCTGGTTCTGGCACGGCACGCTGAGCCTTTGGTTAATTCCTCTTCCTGGTGGGAAATGAGAGTTATATTTGCCCATCCAGACACCTCCAGCTAGTCTTTCATTGGTTCTCGCTATTCCTGTTCATCTTCCACAGAAATTGCAAACTGGGCCAAACAGGACGTTAAAGGGACTGACTCTCCAAGTGGGGAGAGTGTTAGTAAAGCGTCTGGAATGTTGCACCCGAGTACCAGGGTACGAAAACTGAGACATATTTGAACACGTCTCCCGATCACATGGTTGATCATACTCTGGGTTCCACATGCATGTTTTAGCTGAAGGAAGAATACCTTAAACCTGGGTAGTTGAAACCCGTGGAATGGGTACCATGCAATATGACTTCAAAGGGTCTTCATTTGCTCACGAACCTCTCCAATCCTATCACTGCTGCGTTTATGCCCCTGTACACATGCTTGATTCTCTTTCGGAGACATACAAATCCATACGTTTTAAGATACTTACTAGTCAGGTGCATTCTTAGGCGTTTAATATGGGGTTTTGTGTCCATTTCATTGAGCAAGGAGTAGCTCTTGTGTATTCCATATTTGGCTTAAGGAACTTTATCTGTGCTCATTTCAATCTCTGGTTTTATGCAGCACCCCAACTCACCTTTCACCTTAAGCAAGCATAAGTTGGTTTTCTAAATTTGAGACCCTGTTCTGTTTTGGAATGCAGTTCCTGTGTAGCCAAGTTTACATTCCGTGTATTAGTGATATCTTATGATGTTTCTTTTTCTGTGTGACTTATTTCAGTTAGAATCATCGTACCTGAATCCACTCATTATGCTGCTACGGGCCTGATGACATAGATTTCATTGCTGAGTGATACTGCATTGTACGTAAGTACCACAAGTTCTTTATCCATTTTTCACTTTCTGTGATATTGAACTTGTACGGTAAACGAGGTTCTTGTAAACGGAGGCGTCCCAAACTTTGGGGTGGCTGTGTCTTTTTGATTTTAATTTCCCTAAGCTATAGGACCATAAGCGCAAGTGCCCTCGCCTCTGTTGCTTTGTTTTTTAGATGTTTCAGGAAACACCATACACTTCTCCTGAGTGTCTGTTGGCAATTTACATCCCGCCCATCAGCATAACAAGGCTCCCAGTTCTCCATGGCCTGTCCTGCCTTTCTGGATTTTACACTATTTTAAGATGGCCCTTTTGACCGGGGGGAAGTGAGACTTCATTGTAGTGCAGATTTCCTTTGCAAGTTTGCTTGGTTGGCCAAAAAGGGCGTATGCGTTTTTTCCTGAATATATTCAGGAAAAAACGCATACGCCCTTTTTGGCCAAGTGCATCATTGTGGACGTTCTGCCTCTTTTCCTATGCCTTCAATGCAATTCCAGTCTACCTCCTGAAATCGGTTTCTTGCAATTCTGCCCCTCTTTCAAGTCCTCTTGGCAGCCTTACTTCAGTCTATTTTTGGACGATAGCTGTCATTTATAACTCTGCAGGTTTGTGAATTACAGTGCCCCTGAGCTCCTTTCTTCAACTCGCTTTCTTGTGAGCTGGCCGCAACACCGCAGGATGTCTTCAGGCCCTAATCTGGTTCTGGCACGACACGCTGAGCCTTTGGTTAATTCCTCTTCCTGGTGGGAAATGAGAGTTATATTTGCCCATCCAGACACCTCCAGCTAGTCTTTCATTGGTTCTCGCTATTCCTGTTCATCTTCCACAGAAATTGCAAACTGGGCCAAACAGGAAGTTAAAGGGACTGACTCTCCAAGTGGGGAGAGTGTTAGTAAAGCGTCTGGAATGTTGAACCCGAGTACCAGGGTACGAAAACTGAGACATATTTGAACACGTCTCCCGATCACATGGTTGATCATAATCTAGGTTCCACATGCATGTTTTAGCTGAAGGAACAATACCTTAAACCTGGAGAGTTGAGACCCGTGGAATGGGTACCATGCAATATGACTTCAAAGGGTCTTCATTTGCTCACGAACCCCTCCAATCCTATCACTGCTGCATTTATGCCCATGTACACATGCTTGATTCTCTTTCGGAGACATAGCAATCCATAGGTTTTAAGATACTTACTAGTCAGGTACATTCTTAGGCGTTTAATATGCGGTGTTGAGTCCATTTCGTTGAGCAAGGAGTAGCTCTTGTCTATTCCATATTTGGCTTAAGGAACTTTATCTGTGCTCATTTCAATCTCTGGTTTTATGCAGCACCCCAACTCACCTTTCCCCTTAAGCAAGCATAAGTTAGTTTTCTAAATTTGAGACCCTGTTCTGTTCTGTAATTCAGTTCCTGTGTAGCCAAGTTTCCATTCCGTGTATTACTGATATCTTATGATGTTTCTTTTTCTGTGTGACTTATTTCAGTTAGAATCATCATACCTGAATCCACTCATTGTGCTGCTAAGGGCCTGATGACACAGATTTCATTGCTGAGTGATATTGCTTTGTAAGTAAATACCACAACTTCTTTATCCATTTTTCACTTTCTGCGATGTTGAACTTGTACTGTAAACGAGGTTCTTGTAAACAGAGCCGTTCCAAACTTTGGGGTGGCTGTGTCTTTTTGATTTTAATTTCCCTACCTATAGGACCATAAGTGGAAGTGCCCTATGTTCTGTTGCTTTGTTTTTTAGTTGTTTCAGGAAACACCATACACTTCTTCCAAGTGGTTGTTGGCAATTTACATCCTGCCCATCAGCATAACAAGGCTCCCAGTTCTCCATGGCCTGTCCTGCCTTTCTGGATTTTACACTTTTATCAGATGGCCCTTTTGACCGGGGGGAAGTGAGACTTCATTGTAGTGCAGATTTCCTTTGCAAGCTTGCTTGGTTGGCCAAAAAGGGCGTATGCGTTTTTTCCTGAATATATTCAGGAAAAAACGCATACGCACTTTTTGGCCAAGTGCATCATTGTGGACGTTCTGCCTCTTTTCCTATGCTTTCAATGCAATTCCAGTCTACCTCCTGAAATCGGTTTCTTGCAATTCTGCCCCGCTTTCAAGTCCTCTTGGCAGCCTTACTTCAGTCTATTTTTGGACGATAGCTGTCATTTATAACTCTGCAGGTTTGTGAATTACAGTGCCCCTGAGCTCCTTTCTTCAACTCGCTTTCTTGTGACCTGGCCGCAACACCGCAGGATGTCTTCAGGCCCTAATCTGGTTCTGGCACGGCACGCTGAGCCTTTGGTTAATTCCTCTTCCTGGTGGGAAATGAGAGTTATATTTGCCCATCCAGACACCTCCAGCTAGTCTTTCATTGGTTCTCGCTATTCCTGTTCATCTTCCACAGAAATTGCAAACTGGGCCAAACAGGACGTTAAAGGGACTGACTCTCCAAGTGGGGAGAGTGTTAGTAAAGCGTCTGGAATGTTGCACCCGAGTACCAGGGTACGAAAACTGAGACATATTTGAACACGTCTCCCGATCACATGGTTGATCATACTCTGGGTTCCACATGCATGTTTTAGCTGAAGGAAGAATACCTTAAACCTGGGTAGTTGAAACCCGTGGAATGGGTACCATGCAATATGACTTCAAAGGGTCTTCATTTGCTCACGAACCTCTCCAATCCTATCACTGCTGCGTTTATGCCCCTGTACACATGCTTGATTCTCTTTCGGAGACATACAAATCCATACGTTTTAAGATACTTACTAGTCAGGTGCATTCTTAGGCGTTTAATATGGGGTTTTGTGTCCATTTCATTGAGCAAGGAGTAGCTCTTGTGTATTCCATATTTGGCTTAAGGAACTTTATCTGTGCCCATTTCAATCTCTGGTTTTATGCAGCACCCCAACTCACCTTTCCCCTTAAGCAAGCATAAGTTGGTTTTCTAAATTTGAGACCCTGTTCTGTTTTGGAATGCAGTTCCTGTGTAGCCAAGTTTACATTCCGTGTATTAGTGATATCTTATGATGTTTCTTTTTCTGTGTGACTTATTTCAGTTAGAATCATCGTACCTGAATCCACTCATTATGCTGCTACGGACCTGATGACATAGATTTCATTGCTGCGTGATACTGCATTGTACGTAAGTACCACAAGTTCTTTATCCATTTTTCACTTTCTGTGATATTGAACTTGTACGGTAAACGAGGTTCTTGTAAACGGAGGTGTCCCAAACTTTGGGGTTGCTGAGTCTTTTTCATTTTAATTTCCCTAAGCTATAGGACCATAAGTGGAAGTGCCCTAGGCTCTGATGCTTTGTTTTTTAGATGTTTCAGGAAACACCATACACTTCTCCTGAGCGTCTGTTGGCAATTTACATCCCGCCCATCAGCATAACAAGGCTCCCAGTTCTCCATGGCCTGTCCTGCCTTTCTGGATTTTACACTTTTTTCAGATGGCCCTTTTGACCGGGGGGAAGTGAGACTTCATTGTAGTGCAGATTTCCTTTGCAAGCTTGCTTGGTTGGCCAAAAAGGGCGTATGCGTTTTTTCCTGAATATATTCAGGAAAAAACGCATATGCCCTTTTTGGCCAAGTGCATCATTGTGGACGTTCTGCCTCTTTTCCTATGCTTTCAATGCAATTCCAGTCTACCTCCTGAAATCGGTTTCCTGCAATTCTGCCCCGCTTTCAAGTCCTCTTGGCAGCCTTACTTCAGTCTATTTTTGGACGATAGCTGTCATTTATAACTCTGCAGGTTTGTGAATTACAGTGCCCCTGAGCTCCTTTCTTCAACTCGCTTTCTTGTGACCTGGCCGCAACACCGCAGGATGGCTTCAGGCCCTAATCTGGTTCTGGCACGGCATGCTGAGCCTTTGGTTATTTCCTCTTCCTGGTGGGAAATGAGAGTTAAATTTGCCCGTCCAGACACCTCCAGCTAGCCTCTCATTGGTTCTCGCTATTCCTGTTCATCTTCCGCAGAAATTGCAAACTGGGCCAAACAGGAGGTTAAAGGCGCTGACTCTCCAAGTGGGGAGAGTGTTAGTAAAGCGTCTGGAATGTTGCACCCGAGTACCAGGGGAGGAAAACTGAGACATATTTGAACACGTCTCCAGATCACATGGTTGATCATACTCTGGGTTCCACATGCATGTTTTAGCTGAAGGAAGAATACCTAAAATCTGGGTAGTTGAAACCCGTGGAATGGGTACCATGCAATATGACTTCAAAGGGTCTTCATTTGCTCACTGAACCTCTCCAATCCTATCACTGCTGCGTTTATGCCCCTGTACACATGCTTGATTCTCTTTCGGAGACATAGCAATCTATAGGTTTTAAGATACTTACAAGTCAGGTACATTCTTAGGCGTTTAATATGCGGTGTTGAGTCCATTTCGTTGAGCAAGGAGTAGCTCTTGTCTATTCCATATTTGGCTTAAGGAACTTTATCTGTGCTCATTTCAATCTCTGGTTTTATGCAGCACCCCAACTCACCTTTACCCTTAAGCAAGCATAAGTTGGTTTTCTAAATTTGAGACCCTGTTCTGTTCTGTAATTCAGTTCCTGTGTAGCCAAGTTTACATTCCGTGTATTACTGATATCTTATGATGTTTCTTTTTCTGTGTGACTTATTTCAGTTAGAATCATCATACCTGAATCCACTCATTGTGCTGCTGAGGGCCTGATGACACAGATTTCATTGCTGAGTGATACTGCATTGTAAGTAAATACCACAACTTCTTTATCCATTTTTCACTTTCTGCGATGTTGAACTTGTACTGTAAACGAGGTTCTTGTAAACAGAGCCGTTCCAAACTTTGGGGTGGCTGTGTCTTTTTCATTTTAATTTCCCTAAGCTATAGGACCATAAGTGGAAGTGCCCTAGGTTCTGTTGCTTTGTTTTTTAGATGTTTCAGGAAACACCATACACTTCTCCCGAGTGGTTGTTGGCAAATTACATACCGCCCATCAGCATAACAAGGCTCCCAGTTCTCCATGGCCTGTCCTGCCTTTCTGGATTTTACACTTTTTTCAGATGGCCCTTTTGACCGGGGGGAAGTGAGACTTCATTGTAGTGCAGATTTCCTTTGCAAGCTTGCTTGGTTGGCCAAAAAGGGCGTATGCGTTTTTTCCTGAATATATTCAGGAAAAAACGCATACGCCCTTTTTGGCCAAGTGCATCATTGTGGACGTTCTGCCTCTTTTCCTATGCTTTCAATGCAATTCCAGTCTACCTCCTGAAATCGGTTTCCTGCAATTCTGCCCCGCTTTCAAGTCCTCTTGGCAGCCTTACTTCAGTCTATTTTTGGACGATAGCTGTCATTTATAACTCTGCAGGTTTGTGAATTACAGTGCCCCTGAGCTCCTTTCTTCAACTCGCTTTCTTGTGACCTGGCCGCAACACCGCAGGATGGCTTCAGGCCCTAATTTGGTTCCGGCCCGGCATGCTGAGCCTTTGGTTAATTCCTCTTCCTGGTGGGAAATGAGAGTTGAATTTGCCCGTCCAGACACCTCCAGCTAGCCTCTCATTGGTTCTCGCTATTCCTGTTCATCTTCCGCAGAAATTGCAAACTGGGCCAAACAGGAGTTTAAAGGGACTGACTCTCCAAGTCGGGAGAGTGTTAGTAAAGCGTCTGGAATGTTGCACCCGAGTACCAGGGGAAGAAAACTGAGACATATTTGAACACGTCTCCCGTTCACATGGTTGATCATACTTGGGTTCCACGTGCATGTTTTAGCTCAAGGAAGAATACCTAAAACCTGGGTAGTTGAAACCCGTGGAATGGGTACCATGCAATATGACTTCAAAGGGTCTTCATTTGCTCACCAAACCTCTCCAATCCTATCACTGCTGCGTTTATGGCCCTGTACACATGCTTGATTCTCTTTCGGAGACATAGCAATCCATAGGTTTTAAGATACTTACTAGTCAGGTACATTCTTAGGCGTTTAATATGCGGTGTTGAGTCCATTTCGTTGAGCAAGGAGTAGCTCTTGTCTATTCCATATTTGGCTTAAGGAACTTTATCTGTGCTCATTTCAATCTCTGGTTTTATGCAGCACCCCAACTCACCTTTCCCCTTAAGCAAGCATAAGTTGGTTTTCTAAATTTGAGACCCTGTTCTGTTCTGTAATTCAGTTCCTGTGTAGCCAAGTTTACATTCCGTGTATTACTGATATCTTATGATGTTTCTTTTTCTGTGTGACTCATTTCAGTTAGAATCATCATACCTGAATCCACTCATTGTGCTGCTAAGGGCCTGATGACACAGATTTCATTGCTGAGTGATATTGCTTTGTAAGTAAATACCACAACTTTTTTATCCATTTTTCACTTTCTGCGATGTTGAACTTGTACTGTAAACGAGGTTCTTGTAAACAGAGCCATTCGAAACTTTGGGGTGGCTCTGTCTTTTTGATTTTAAATTCCCTAAGCTATAGGACCATAAGTGGAAGTGCCCTAGGCTCTCTTGCTTTGTTTTTTAGATGTTTCAGGAAACACCATACACTTCTCCCGAGTGGTTCTTGGCAATTACCATCCCGCCCTTCAGAATAACAAGGCTCCCAGTTCTCCATGGCCTGTCCTGCCTTTCTGGATTTTACACTTTTTTCAGATGGCCCTTTTGACCGGGGGGAAGTGAGACTTCATTGTAGTGCAGATTTCCTTTGCAAGCTTGCTTGGTTGGCCAAAAAGGGCGTATGCGTTTTTTCCTGAATATATTCAGGAAAAAACGCATACGCCCTTTTTGGCCAAGTGCATCATTGTGGACGTTCTGCCTCTTTTCCTATGCTTTCAATGCAATTCCAGTCTACCTCCTGAAATCGGTTTCCTGCAATTCTGCCCCGCTTTCAAGTCCTCTTGGCAGCCTTACTTCAGTCTATTTTTGGACGATAGCTGTCATTTATAACTCTGCAGGTTTGTGAATTACAGTGCCCCTGAGCTCCTTTCTTCAACTCGCTTTCTTGTGACCTGGCCGCAACACCGCAGGATGGCTTCAGGCCCTAATCTGGTTCCGGCCAGGCATGCTGAGCCTTTGGTTAATTCCTCTTCCTGGTGGGAAATGAGAGTTAAATTTGCCCGTCCAGACACCTCCAGCTAGCCTCTCATTGGTTCTCGCTATTCCTGTTCATCTTCCGCAGAAATTGCAAACTGGGCCAAACAGGAGGTTAAAGGCGCTGAATCTCCAAGTGGGGAGAGTGTTAGTAAAGCGTCTGGAATGTTGCACCCGAGTACCAGGGGAGGAAAACTGAAACATATTTGAACACGTCTCCCGATCACATGGTTGATCATACTCTGGGTTCCACATGCATGTTTTAGCTGAAGGAAGAATACCTAAAACCTGGGTAGTTGAAACCCGTGGAATGCGTACCATGCAATATGACTTCAAAGGGTCTTCATTTGCTCACCGAACCTCTCCAATCCTATCACTGCTGCGTTTATGCCCCTGTACACATGCTTGATTCTCTTTCGGAGACATAGCAATCCATAGGTTTTAAGATACTTACTAGTCAGGTACATTCTTAGGCGTTTAATATGCGGTGTTGAGTCCATTTCGTTGAGCAAGGAGTAGCTCTTGTCTATTCCATATTTGGCTTAAGGAACTTTATCTGTGCTCATTTCAATCTCTGGTTTTATGCAGCACCCCAACTCACCTTTCCCCTTAAGCAAGCATAAGTTGGTTTTCTAAATTTGAGACCCTGTTCTGTTCTGTAATTCAGTTCCTGTGTAGCCAAGTTTCCATTCCGTGTATTACTGATATCTTATGATGTTTCTTTTTCTGTGTGACTTATTTCAGTTAGAATCATCATACCCGAATCCACTCATTGTGCTGCTATGGGCCTGATGACACAGATTTCATTGCTGAGTGATACTGCATTGTAAGTGAATACCACAACTTCTTTATCCATTTTTCACTTTCTGCGATGTTGAACTTGTACTGTAAACGAGGTTCTTGTAAACAGAGCCGTTCCAAACTTTGGGGTGGCTGTGTCTTTTTGATTTTAATTTCCCTAAGCTATAGGACCATAAGTGGAAGTGCCCTAGGCTCTGTTGCTTTGTTTTTTAGATGTTTCAGGAAACACCATACACTTCTCCGGAGTGTCTGTTGGCAATTTACATCCCGCCCATCAACATAACAAGGCTCCCAGTTCTCCATGGCCTGTCCTGCCTTTCTGGATTTTACACTTTTTTCAGATGGCCCTTTTGACCGGGGGGAAGTGAGACTTCATTGTAGTGCAGATTTCCTTTGCAAGTTTGCTTGGTTGGCCAAAAAGGGCGTATGCGTTTTTTCCTGAATATATTCAGGAAAAAACGCATACGCCCTTTTTGGCCAAGTGCATCATTGTGGACGTTCTGCCTCTTTTCTTAAGCTTTCAATGCAATTCCAATCTACCTCCTGAAATCGGTTTCCTGCAATTCTGCCCCGCTTTCAAGTCCTCTTGGCAGCCTTACTTCAGTCTATTTTTGGACGATAGCTGTCATTTATAACTCTGCAGGTTTGTGGATTACAGTGCCGCTGAGCTCCTTTCTTCAACTCGCTTTCTTGTGACCTGGCCGCAACACCGCAGGATGGCTTCAGGCCCTAATCTGGTTCCGGCATGGCACGCTGAGCCTTTGGTTAATTCCTCTTCCTGGTGGGAAATGAGAGTTAAATTTGCCCGTTCAGACACCTCCAGCTAGCCTCTCATTGGTTCTCGCTATTCCTGTTCATCTTCCGCAGAAATTGCAAACTGGGCCAAACAGGAGGTTAAAGGGACTGACTCTCCAAATGGGGAGAGTGTTAGTAAAGCGTCTGGAATGTTGCACCCGAGTACCAGGATAGGAAAACTGAGACATATTTGAACACGTCTCCCGTTCACATGGTTGATCATACTCTGGGTTCCACATGCATGGTTTAGCTGAAGGAAGAATACCTTAAACCTGGAGAGTTGAGACCCGTGTAATGGGTACCATGCAATATGACTTCAAAGGGTCTTCATTTGCTCACCGAACATCTCCAATCCTATCACTGCTGCGTTTATGCCCCTGTACACATGCTTGATTCTCTTTCGGAGACATAGCAATCCCTAGGTTTTAAGATACTTACTAGTCAGGTACATTCTTAGGCGTTTAATATGCGGTGTTGAGTCCATTTCTTTGAGCAAGGAGTAGCTCTTGTCTATTCCATATTTGGCTTAAGGAACTTTATCTGTGCTCATTTCAATCTCTGGTTTTATGCAGCACCCCAACTCACCTTTCCCCTTAAGCAAGCATAAGTTGGTTTTCTAAATTTGAGACACTGTTCTGTTCTGTAATTCAGTTCCTGTGTAGCCAAGTTTACATTCCGTGTATTACTGATATCTTATGATGTTTCTTTTTCTGTGTGACTTATTTCAGTTAGAATCATCATACCTGAATCCACTCATTGTGCTGCTAAGGGCCTGATGACACAGATTTCATTGCTGAGTGATATTGTTTTGTAAGTGAATACCACAACTTCTTTACCCATTTTTCACTTTCTGCGATGTTGAACTTGTACTGTAAACGAGGTTCTTGTAAACAGAGCCGTTCCAAACTTTGGGGTGGCTGTGTCTTTTTGATTTTAATTTCCCTAAGCTATAGGACCATAAGTGGAAGTGCCCTAGGTTCTGTTGCTTTGTTTTTTAGATGTTTCAGGAAACACCATACACTTCTCCCGAGTGGTTGTTGGCAATTTACATCCCGCCCTTCAGCATAACAAGGCTCCCAGTTCTCCATGGCCTGTCCTGCCTTTCTGGATTTTACCCTTTTTTCAGATGGCCCTTTTGACCGGGGGGAAGTGAGACTTCATTGTAGTGCAGATTTCCTTTGCAAGCTTGCTTGGTTGGCCAAAAAGGGCGTATGCGTTTTTTCCTGAATATATTCAGGAAAAAACGCATACGCCCTTTTTGGCCAAGTGCATCATTGTGGACGTTCTGCCTCTTTTCCTATGCTTTCAATGCAATTCCAGTCTACCTCCTGAAATCGGTTTCCTGCAATTCTGCCCCTCTTTCAAGTCCTCTTGGCAGCCTTACTTCAGTCTATTTTTGGACGATAGCTGTCATTTATAACTCTGCAGGTTTGTGAATTACAGTGTCCCTGAGCTCCTTTCTTCAACTCGCTTTCTTGTGAGCTGGCCGCAACACCGCAGGATGGCTTCAGGCCCTAATCTGGTTCCGGCACGGCACGCTGAGCCTTTGGTTAATTCCTCTTCCTGGTGGGAAATGAGAGTTAAATTTGCCAATCCAGACACCTCCAGCTAGTCTCTCATTGGTTCTCGCTATTCCTGTGCATCTTCCACAGAAATTGCAAACTGGGCCAAACAGGAGGTTAAAGGGACTGACTCTCCAAGTCGGGAGAGTGTTAGTAAAGCGTCTGGAATGTTGCACCCGAGTACCAGGGTACGAAAACTGAGACATATTTGAACACGTCTCCCGATCACATGGTTGATCATACTCTGGGTTCCACATGCATGTTTTAGCTGAAGGAAGAATACCTAAAACCTGGGTAGTTGAAACCCGTGGAATGGGTACCATGCAATATGACTTCAAAGGGTCTTCATTTGCTCACCGAACATCTCCAATCCTATCACTGCTGCGTTTATGCCCCTGTACACATGCTTGATTCTCTTTCGGAGACATAGCAATCCATAGGTTTTAAGATACTTACTAGTCAGGTACATTCTTAGGCGTTTAATATGGGGTGTTGAGTCCATTTCGTTGAGCAAGGAGTAGCTCTTGTCTATTCCATATTTGGCTTAAGGAACTTTATCTGTGCTCATTTCAATCTCTGGTTTTATGCAGCACCCCAACTCACCTTTCCCCTTAAGCAAGCATAAGTTGGTTTTCTAAATTTGAGACCCTGTTCTGTTTTGGAATGCAGTTCCTGTGTAGCCAAGTTTACATTCCGTGTATTAGTGATATCTTATGATGTTTCTTTTTCTGTGTGACTTATTTCAGTTAGAATCATCGTAC
The DNA here is from genome assembly GCF_951394435.1 of Stenella coeruleoalba. NCBI lineage: Eukaryota > Metazoa > Chordata > Mammalia > Artiodactyla > Delphinidae > Stenella > Stenella coeruleoalba. The sequence continues at coordinate 17,118 of NW_027646122.1, forward strand.
CTGAATCTACTCATTATGCTGCTACGGGCCTGATGACATAGATTTCATTGCTGAGTGATACTGCATTGTACGTAAGTACCACATGTTCTTTATGCATTTTTCACTTTCTGTGATATTGAACTTGTACGGTAAACGAGGTTCTTGTAAACAGAGGTGTCCCAAACTTTGGGGTGGCTGTGTCTTTTTGATTTTAATTTCCCTAAGCTATAGGACCATAAGTGGAAGTGCCCTAGGCTCTGTTGCTTTGTTTTTTAGATGTTTCAGGAAACACCATACACTTCTCCCGAGTGTCTGTTGGCAATTTACATCCTGCCCATCAGCATATCAAGGCTCCCAGTTCTCCATGGCCTGTCCTGCCTTTCTGGATTTTACACTTTTTTCAGATGGCCCTTTTGACCGGGGGGAAGTGAGACTTCATTGTAGTGCAGATTTCCTTTGCAAGCTTGCTTGGTTGGCCAAAAAGGGCGTATGCGTTTTTTCCTGAATATATTCAGGAAAAAACGCATACGCCCTTTTTGGCCAAGTGCATCATTGTGGACGTTCTGCCTCTTTTCCTATGCTTTCAATGCAATTCCAGTCTACCTCCTGAAATCGGTTTCCTGCAATTCTGCCCCGCTTTCAAGTCCTCTTGGCAGCCTTACTTCAGTCTATTTTTGGACGATAGCTGTCATTTATAACTCTGCAGGTTTGTGAATTACAGTGCCCCTGAGCTCCTTTCTTCAACTCGCTTTCTTTTGAGCTGGCCGCAACACCGCAGGATGGCTTCAGGCCCTAATCTGGATCCGGCACGGCACGCTGAGCCTTTGGTTATTTCCTCTTCCTGGTGGGAAATGAGAGTTAAATTTGCCCGTCCAGACACCTCCAGCTAGTCTCTCATTGGTTCTCGCTATTCCTGTTCATCTTCCGCAGAAATTGCAAACTGGGCCAAACAGGAGGTTAAAGGCGCTGACTCTCCAAGTGGGGAGAGTGTTAGTAAAGTGTCTGGAATGTTGCACCCGAGTACCAGGGGAGGAAAACTGAGACATATTTGAACACGTCTCCCGTTCACATGGTTGATCATACTTGGGTTCCACATGCATGTTTTAGCTGAAGGAAGAATACCTAAAACCTGGGTAGTTGAAACCCGTGGAATGGGTACCATGCAATATGACTTCAAAGGGTCTTCATTTGCTCACCGAACCTCTCCAATCCTATCACTGCTGCGTTTATGCCCCTGTACACATGCTTGATTCTCTTTCGGAGACATAGCAATCCATAGGTTTTAAGATACTTACTAGTCAGGTACATTCTTAGGCGTTTAATATGCGGTGTTGAGTCCATTTCGCTGAGCAAGGAGTAGCTCTTGTCTATTCCATATTTGGCTTAAGGAACTTTATCTGTGCTCATTTCAATCTCTGGTTTTATGCAGCACCCCAACTCACCTTTCCCCTTAAGCAAGCATAAGTTGGTTTTCTAAATTTGAGACCCTGTTCTGTTCTGTAATTCAGTTCCTGTGTAACCAAGTTTACATTCCGTGTATTACTGATATCTTATGATGTTTCTTTTTCTGTGTGACTTATTTCAGTTAGAATCATCATACCTGAATCCACTCATTGTGCTGCTAAGGCCCTGATGACACAGATTTCATTGCTGAGTGATATTGCTTTGTAAGTAAATACCACAACTTCTTTATCCATTTTTCACTTTCTGCGATGTTGAACTTGTACTGTAAACGAGGTTCTTGTAAACAGAGCCGTTCCAAACTTTGGGGTGGCTGTGTCTTTTTGATTTTAAATTCCCTAAGCTATAGGACCATAAGTGGAAGTGCCCTAGGCTCTGTTGCTTTGTTTTTTAGATGTTTCAGGAAACACCATACACTTCTCCCGAGTGGTTGTTGGCAATTTACATCCCGCCTTTCAGCATAACAAGGCTCACAGTTCTCCATGGCCTGTCCTGCCTTTCTGGATTTTACACTTTTTTCAGATGGCCCTTTTGACCGGGGGGAAGTGAGACTTCATTGTAGTGCAGATTTCCTTTGCATGTTTGCTTGGTTGGCCAAAAAGGGCGTATGCGTTTTTTCCTGAATATATTCAGGAAAAAACGCATACGCCCTTTTTGGCCAAGTGCATCATTGTGGACGTTCTGCCTCTTTTCCTATGCTTTCAATGCAATTCCAGTCTACCTCCTGAAATCGGTTTCCTGCAATTCTGCCCCGCTTTCAAGTCCTCTTGGCAGCCTTACTTCAGTCTATTTTTGGACGATAGCTGTCATTTATAACTCTGCAGGTTTGTGAATTACAGTGCCCCTGAGCTCCTTTCTTCAACTCGCTTTCTTTTGAGCTGGCCGCAACACCGCAGGATGGCTTCAGGCCCTAATCTGGATCCGGCACGGCATGCTGAGCCTTTGGTTAATTCCTCTTCCTGGTGGGAAATGAGAGTTAAATTTCCCATCCAGACACCTCCAGCTAGTCTCTCATTGGTTCTCGCTATTCCTGTTCATCTTCCACAGAAATTGTAAACTGGGCCACACAGGAGGTTAAAGGGACTGACTCTCCAAGTCGGGAGAGTGTTAGTAAAGCGTCTGGAATGTTGCACCCGAGTACCAGGGTACGAAAACTGAGACATATTTGAACACGTCTCCCGATCAAATGGTTGATCATACTCTGGGTTCCACATGCATGTTTTAGCTGAAGGAAGAATACCTTAAACCTGGAGAGTTAAGACCCGTGTAATGGGTACCATGCAATATGACTTCAAAGGGTCTTCATTTGCTCACCGAACCTCTCCAATCCTATCACTGCTGCGTTTATGCCCGTGTACACATGCTTGATTCTCTTTCAGAGACAAAGCAATCCATAGGTTTTAAGATACTTACTAGTCAGGTACATTCTTAGGCGTTTAATATGCGGTGTTGAGTCCATTTCGTTGAGCAAGGAGTAGCTCTTGTATATTCCATATTGGGCTTAAGGAACTTTATCTGTGCTCATTTCAATCTCTGGTTTTATGCAGCACCCCAACTCACCTTTCCCCTTAAGCAAGCATAAGTTGGTTTTCTAAATTTGAGACCCTGTTCTGTTCTGTAATTCAGTTCCTGTGTAGCCAAGTTTACATTCCGTGTATTACTGATATCTTATGATGTTTCTTTTTCTGTGTGACTTATTTCAGTTAGAATCATCATACCTGAATCCACTCATTGTGCTGCTAAGGGCCTGATGACACAGATTTCATTGCTGAGTGATATTGCTTTGTAAGTAAATACCACAACTTCTTTATCCATTTTTCACTTTCTGCGATGTTGAACTTGTACTGTAAACGAGGTTCTTGTAAACAGAGCCGTTCCAAACTTTGGGGTGGCTGTGTCTTTTTGATTTTAAATTCCCTAAGCTATAGGACCATAAGTGGAAGTGCCCTAGGCTCTGTTGCTTTGTTTTTTAGATGTTTCAGGAAACACCATACACTTCTCCCGAGTGGTTGTTGGCAATTTACATCCCGCCTTTCAGCATAACAAGGCTCACAGTTCTCCATGGCCTGTCCTGCCTTTCTGGATTTTACACTTTTTTCAGATGGCCCTTTTGACCGGGGGGAAGTGAGACTTCATTGTAGTGCAGATTTCCTTTGCAAGCTTGCTTGGTTGGCCAAAAAGGGCGTATGCGTTTTTTCCTGAATATATTCAGGAAAAAACGCATACGCCCTTTTTGGCCAAGTGCATCATTGTGGACGTTCTGCCTCTTTTCCTATGCTTTCAATGCAATTCCAGTCTACCTCCTGAAATCGGTTTCCTGCAATTCTGCCCCGCTTTCAAGTCCTCTTGGCAGCCTTACTTCAGTCTATTTTTGGACGATAGCTGTCATTTATAACTCTGCAGGTTTGTGAATTACAGTGCCCCTGAGCTCCTTTCTTCAACTCGCTTTCTTTTGAGCTGGCCGCAACACCGCAGGATGGCTTCAGGCCCTAATCTGGTTCTGGCACGGCACGCTGAGCCTTTGGTTAATTCCTCTTCCTGGTGGGAAATGAGAGTTAAATTTGCCCGTCCAGACACCTCCAGCTAGTCTCTCATTGGTTCTCACTATTCCTGTTCATCTTCCGCAGAAATTGCAAACTGGGCCAAACAGGAGGTTAAAGGGACTGACTCTCCAAGTCGGGAGAGTGTTAGTAAAGCGTCTGGAATGTTGCACCCGAGTACCAGGGTACGAACACTGAGACATATTTGAACACGTCTCCCGATCACATGGTTGATCATACTCTGGGTTCCACATGCATGTTTTAGCTGAAGGAAGAATACCTAAAACCTGGGTAGTTGAAACCCGTGGAATGGGTACCATGCAATATGACTTCAAAGGGTCTTCATTTGCTCACCGAACCTCTCCAGTCCTATCACTGCTGCGTTTATGCCCCTGTACACATGCTTGATTCTCTTTCGGAGACATAGCAATCCATAGGTTTTAAGATACTTACTAGTCAGGTACATTCTTAGGCGTTTAATATGCGGTGTTGAGTCCATTTCGTTGAGCAAGGAGTAGCTCTTGTCTATTCCATATTTGGCTTAAGGAACTTTATCTGTGCTCATTTCAATCTCTGGTTTTATGCAGCACCCCAACTCACCTTTCCCCTTAAGCAAGCATAAGTTGGTTTTCTAAATTTGAGACCCTGTTCTGTTCTGTAATTCAGTTCCTGTGTAGCCAAGTTTACATTCCGTGTATTACTGATATCTTATGATGTTTCTTTTTCTGTGTGACTTATTTCAGTTAGAATCATCATACCTGAATCCACTCATTGTGCTGCTAAGGGCCTGATGACACAGATTTCATTGCTGAGTGATATTGCTTTGTAAGTAAATACCACAACTTCTTTATCCATTTTTCACTTTCTGCGATGTTGAACTTGTACTGTAAACGAGGTTCTTGTAAACAGAGCCGTTCCAAACTTTGGGGTGGCTGTGTCTTCTTGATTTTAATTTCCCTAAGCTATAGGACCATAAGTGGAAGTGCCCTAGGTTCTGTTGCTTTGTTTTTTAGATGTTTCAGGAAACACCATACACTTCTCCCGAGTGGTTGTTGGCAATTTACATCCCGCCCATCAGCATAACAAGGCTCCCAGTTCTCCATGGCCTGTCCTGCCTTTCTGGATTTTACACTTTTTTCAGATGGCCCTTTTGACCGGGGGGAAGTGAGACTTCATTGTAGTGCAGATTTCCTTTGCAAGCTTGCTTGGTTGGCCAAAAAGGGCGTATGCGTTTTTTCCTGAATATATTCAGGAAAAAACGCATACGCCCTTTTTGGCCAAGTGCATCATTGTGGACGTTCTGCCTCTTTTCCTATGCTTTCAATGCAATTCCAGTCTACCTCCTGAAATCGGTTTCCTGCGATTCTGCCCCGCTTTCAAGTCCTCTTGGCAGCCTTGCTTCAGTATATTTTTGGACGATAGCTGTCATTTATAACTCTGCAGGTTGGTGAATTACAGTGCCCCTGAGCTCCTTTCTTCAACTCGCTTTCTTGTGAGCTGGCCGCAACACCACATGATGGCTTCAGGCCCTTATCTGGTTCCGGCACGGCACGCTGAGCCTTTGGTTAATTCCTCTTCCTGGTGGGAAATGAGAGTTAAATTTGCCTGTCCAGACACCTCCAGCTAGTCTCTCATTGATTCTCGCTATTCCTGTTTATCTTCCGCAGAAATTGCAAACTGGGCCAAACAGGAGGTTAAAGGGACTGACTCTCCAAGTCAGGAGAGTGTTAGTAAAGCGTCTGGAATGTTGCACCCGAGTACCAGGGTACGAAAACTGAGACATATTTGAACACGTCTCCCGATCACATGGTTGATCATACTCTAGGTTCCACATGCATGTTTTAGCTGAAGGAAGAATACCTTAAACCTGGGTAGTTGAAACCCGTGGAATGGGTACCATGCAATATGACTTCAAAGGGTCTTCATTTGCTCACCAAACCTCTCCAATCCTATCACTGCTGCGTTTATGCCCCTGTACACATGCTTGATTCTCTTTCGGAGACATAGCAATCCATAGGTTTTAAGATACTTACAAGTCAGGTACATTCTTAGGCGTTTAATATGGGGTGTTGAGTCCATTTCGTTGAGCAAGGAGTAGCTCTTGTCTATTCCATATTTGGCTTAAGGAACTTTATCTGTGCTCATTTCAATCTCTGGTTTTATGCAGCACCCCACCTCACCTTTACCTTTAAGCAAGAATAAGTTGGTTTTCTAAGTTTGAGACCCTGTTCTGTTCTGTAATTCAGTTCCTGTGTAGCCAAGTTTCCATTCCGTGTATTAGTGATATCTTATGATGTTTCTTTTTCTGTGTGACTTATTTCAGTTAGAATCATCAGACCTGAATCCACTCATTGTGCTGCTAAGGGCCTGATGACATAGATTTCATTGCTGAGTGATATTGCTTTGTAAGTAAATACCACAACTTCTTTATCCATTTTTCACTTTCTGCGATGTTGAACTTGTACTGTAAACGAGGTTCTTGTAAACAGAGGCGTTTGAAACTTTGGGGTGGCTGTGTCTTTTAGATTTTAAATTCCCTAAGCTATAGGACCATAAGTGGAAGTGCCCTAGGCTCTGTTGCTTTGTTTTTTAGATGTTTCAGTTAACACCATACACTTCTACGGAGTGGTTCTTGGCAATTTACATCCCGCCCTTCAGAATAACAAGGCTCCCAGTTCTCCATGGCCTGTCCTGCCTTTCTGGATTTTACACTTTTTTCAGATGGCCCTTTTGACCGGGGGGAAGTGAGACTTCATTGTAGTGCAGATTTCCTTTGCAAGCTTGCTTGGTTGGCCAAAAAGTGCGTATGCGTTTTTTCCTGAATATATTCAGGAAAAAACGCATACGCCCTTTTTGGCCAAGTGCATCATTGTGGACGTTCTGCCTCTTTTCCTATGCTTTCAATGCAACTCCAGTCTACCTCCTGAAATCGGTTTCCTGCAATTCTGCCCCGCTTTCAAGTCCTCTTGGCAGCCTTACTTCAGTCTATTTTTGGACGATAGCTGTCATTTATAACTCTGCAGGTTTGTGAATTACAGTGCCCCTGAGCTCCTTTCTTCAACTCGCTTTCTTGTGAGCTGGCCGCAACACCGCAGGATGGCTTCAGGCCCTAATCTGGTTCTGGCACGGCACGCTGAGCCTTTGGTTAATTCCTCTTCCTGGTGGGAAATGAGAGTTAAATTTGCCCGTCCAGACACCTCCAGCTAGTCTCTCATTGGTTCTCGCTATTCCTGTTCATCTTCCGCAGAAATTGCAAACTGGGCCAAACAGGAGGTTAAAGGGACTGACTCTCCAAGTCGGGAGAGTGTTAGTAAAGCGTCTGGAATGTTGCACCCGAGTACCAGGGGAGGAAAACTGAGACATATTTGAACACGTCTCCCGTTCACACAGTTGATCATACTCTGGGTTCCACATGCATGTATTAGCTGATGGAAGAATACCTGAAACCTGCAGAGTTGAGACCCGTGTAATGGGTACCATGCAATATGACTTCAAAGGGTCTTCATTTGCTCACCGAACCTCTCCAATCCTATCACTCCTGCGTTTATGCCCCTGTACACACGCTTGATTCCCTTTTGGAGACATAGCAATCCATAGGTTTTAAGATACTTACTAGTCAGGTACATTCTTAGGCGTTTAATATGGGGTGTTGAGTCCATTTCGTTGAGCAAGGAGTAGCTCTTGTCTATTCCATATTTGGCTTAAGGAACTTTATCTGTGCTCATTTCAATCTCTGGTTTTATGCAGCACCCCAACTCACCTTTCCCCTTAAGCAAGCATAAGTTGGTTTTCTAAATTTGAGACCCTGTTCTGTTCTGTAATTCAGTTCCTGTGTAGCCAAGTTTACATTCCGTGTATTGCTGATATCTTATGATGTTTCTTTTTCTGTGTGACTTATTTCAGTTAGAATCATCATACCTGAATCCACTCATTGTGCTGCTAAGGGCCTGATGACATAGATTTCATTGCTGAGTGATATTTCTTTGTAAGTAAATACCACAACTTCTTTATCCATTTTTCACATTCTGCGATGTTGAACTTGTACTGTAAACGAGGTTCTTGTAAACAGAGGCGTCCCAAACTTTGGGGTGGCTGTGTCTTTTTGATTTTAATTTCCGTAAGCTATACGACCATAAGTGGAAGAGCCCTAGGCTCTGTTGCTTTGTTTTTTAGATGTTTCAGAAAACACCATACACTTCTCCTGAGTGTCTGTTGGCAATTTACATCCCGCCCATCAGCATAACAAGGCTCCCAGTTCTCCATGGCCTGTCCTGCCTTTCTGGATTTTACACTTTTTTCAGATGGCCCTTTTGACTGGGGGGAAGTGAGACTTCATTGTAGTGCAGATTTCCTTTGCAAGTTTGCTTGGTTGGCCAAAAAGGGCGTATGCGTTTTTTCCTGAATATATTCAGGAAAAAACGCATACGCCCTTTTTGGCCAAGTGCATCATTGTGGACGTTCTGCCTCTTTTCCTATGCTTTCAATGCAATTCCAGTCTACCTCCTGAAATCGGTTTCCTGCAATTCTGCCCCGCTTTCAAGTCCTCTTGGCAGCCTTACTTCAGTCTATTTTTGGACGATAGCTGTCATTTATAACTCTGCAGGTTTGTGAATTACAGTGCCCCTGAGCTCCTTTCTTCAACTCGCTTTCTTGTGAGCTGGCCGCAACACCGCAGGATGGCTTCAGGCCCTAATCTGGTTCCGGCACGGCACGCTGAGCCTTTGGTTAATTCCTCTTCCTGGTGGGATGTGAGTGTTAAATTTGCCCGTCAGGACACCTCCAGCTAGTCTCTCATTGGTTCTCGCTATTCCTGTTCATCTTCCGCAGAAATTGCAAACTGGGCCAAACAGGAGATTTAAGGGATTGACTCTGAAGTCGGGAGAGTGTTAGTAAAGCGTCTGGAATGTTGCACCCGAGTACCAGGGTACAAAAACTGAGACATATTTGAACACATCTCCCGATCACATGGTTGATCATACTCTAGGTTCCACATGCATGTTTTAGCTGAAGGAAGAATACCTTAAACCTGGGTAGTTGAAACCCGTGGAATGGGTACCATGCAATATGACTTCAAAGGGTCTTCGTTTGCTCACCGAACCTCTCCAATCATATCACTGCTGCGTTTATGCCCCTGTACACACGCTTGATTCTCTTTTGGAGACATAGCAATCCATAGGTTTTAAGATACTTACTAGTCAGGTACATTCTTAGGCGTTTAATATGGGGTGTCGAGTCCATTTCGTTGAGCAAGGAGTAGCTCTTGTCTATTCCATATTTGGCTTAAGGAACTTTATCTGTGCTCATTTCAATCTCTGGTTTTATGCAGCACCCCAACTCACCTTTCCCCTTAAGGAAGCATAAGTTGGCTTTCTAAATTTGAGACCCTGTTCTGTTCTGTAATTCAGTTCCTGTGTAGCCAAGTTTCCATTCCGTGTATTACTGATATCTTATGATGTTTCTTTTTCTGTGTGACTTATTTCAGTTAGCATCATCGTACCTGAATCCACTCATTATGCTGCCACGGGCCTGATGACATAGATTTCATTGCTGAGTGATACTGCATTGTACGTAAGTACCACAAGTTCTTTATCCATTTTTCACTTTCTGTGATATTGAACTTGTACGGTAAACGAGGTTCTTGTAAACAGAGGCGTCCCAAACTTTGGGGTGGCTGTGTCTTTTTGATTTTAATTTCCCTAAGCTATAAGACCATAAGTGGAAGTGCCCTAGGCTCTGTTGCTTTGTTTTTTAGATGTTTCAGGAAACACCATACACTTCTCCCGAGTGTCTGTTGGCAATTTACATCCCGCCCATCAGCATAACAAGTCTCCCAGTTGTCCATGGCCTGTCCTGCCTTTCTGGATTTTACACTTTTTTCAGATGGCCCTTTTGACTGGGGGGAAGTGAGACTTCATTGTAGTGCAGATTTCCTTTGCAAGTTTGCTTGTTTGGCCAAAAAGGGCGTATGCGTTTTTTCCTGAATATATTCAGGAAAAAACGCATACGCCCTTTTTGGCCAAGTGCATCATTGTGGACGTTCTGCCTCTTTTCCTATGCTTTCAATGCAATTCCAGTCTACCTCCTGAAATCGGTTTCCTGCAATTCTGCCCCGCTTTCAAGTCCTCTTGGCAGCCTTACTTCAGTATATTTTTGGACGATAGCTGTCATTTATAACTCTGCAGGTTTGTGAATTACAGTGCCCCTGAGCTCCTTTCTTCAACTCACTTTCTTGTGACCTGGCCGCCACACTGCAGGATTGCTTGAGGCCCTAATCTGGTACCGGCACGGCACGCTGAGCCTTTGGTTAATTCCTCTTCCTGGTGGGAAATGAGAGTTAAATTTGCCCGTCAAGACACCTCCATCTAATCTCCCATTGGTTCTCCCTATTCCTGTTCATCTTCCGCAGAAATTGCAAACTGGGCCAAACAGGAGGTTAAAGGTGCTGACTCTCCAAGTGGGGAGAGTGTTAATAAAGCATCTGGAATGCTGCACCCGAGTACCAGGGTACGAAAACTGAGACATATTTGAACACGTCTCCCGTTCACACAGTTGATCATACTCTGGGTTCCACATGCATGTTTTAGCTGAAGGAAGAATACCTGAAACCTGCAGAGTTGAGACCCGTGTAATGGGTACCATGCAATATGACTTCAAAGGGTCTTCATTTGCTCACCGAACCTCTCCAATCCTATCACTCCTGCGTTTATGCCCCTGTACACACGCTTGATTCCCTTTTGGAGACATAGCAATCCATAGGTTTTAAGATACTTACTAGTCAGGTACATTCTTAGGCGTTTAATATGGGGTGTTGAGTCCATTTCGTTGAGCAAGGAGTAGCTCTTGTCTATTCCATATTTGGCTTAAGGAACTTTATCTGTGCTCATTTCAATCTCTGGTTTTATGCAGCACCCCAACTCACCTTTCCCCTTAAGCAAGCATAAGTTGGTTTTCTAAATTTGAGACCATGTTCTGTTCTGTAATTCAGTTCCTGTGTAGCCAAGTTTACATTCCGTGTATTACTGATATCTTATGATGTTTCTTTTTCTGTGTGACTTATTTCAGTTAGAATCATCATACCTGAATCCACTCATTGTGCTGCTAAGGGCCTGATGACATAGATTTCATTGCTGAGTGATATTTCTTTGTAAGTAAATACCACAACTTCTTTATCCATTTTTCACATTCTGCGATGTTGAACTTGTACTGTAAACGAGGTTCTTGTATACAGAGGCGTCCCAAACTTTGGGGTGGCTGTGTCTTTTTGATTTTAATTTCCGTAAGCTATACGACCATAAGTGGAAGAGCCCTAGGCTCTGTTGCTTTGTTTTTTAGATGTTTCAGGAAACACCATACACTTCTCCTGAGTGTCTGTTGGCAATTTACATCCCGCCCATCAGCATAACAAGGCTCCCAGTTCTCCATGGCCTGTCCTGCCTTTCTGGATTTTACACTTTTTTCAGATGGCCCTTTTGACCGGGGGGAAGTGAGACTTCATTGTAGTGCAGATTTCCTTTGCAAGTTTGCTTGGTTGGCCAAAAAGGGCGTATGCGTTTTTTCCTGAATATATTCAGGAAAAAACGCATACGCCCTTTTTGGCCAAGTGCATCATTGTGGACGTTCTGCCTCTTTTCCTATGCTTTCAATGCAATTCCAGTCTACCTCCTGAAATCGGTTTCCTGCAATTCTGCCCCGCTTTCAAGTCTTCTTGGCAGCCTTACTTCAGTCTATTTTTGGACGATAGCTGTCATTTATAACTCTGCAGGTTTGTGAATTACAGTGCCCCTGAGCTCCTTTCTTCAACTCGCTTTCTTGTGAGCTGGCCGCAACACCGCAGGATGGCTTCAGGCCCTAATCTGGTTCCGGCACGGCACGCTGAGCCTTTGGTTAATTCCTCTTCCTGGTGGGATGTGAGTGTTAAATTTGCCCGTCAGGACACCTCCAGCTAGTCTCTCATTGGTTCTCGCTATTCCTGTTCATCTTCCGCAGAAATTGCAAACTGGGCCAAACAGGAGATTTAAGGGATTGACTCTGAAGTCGGGAGAGTGTTAGTAAAGCGTCTGGAATGTTGCACCCGAGTACCAGGGTACAAAAACTGAGACATATTTGAACACATCTCCCTATCACATGGTTGATCATACTCTAGGTTCCACATGCATGTTTTAGCTGAAGGAAGAATACCTTAAACCTGGGTAGTTGAAACCCGTGGAATGGGTACCATGCAATATGACTTCAAAGGGTCTTCATTTGCTCACCGAACCTCTCCAATCATATCACTGCTGCGTTTATGCCGCTGTACACACGCTTGATTCTCTTTTGGAGACATAGAAATCCATAGGTTTTAAGATACTTACTAGTCAGTTACATTCTTAGGCGTTTAATATGGGGTGTTGAGTCCATTTCGTTGAGCAAGGAGTAGCTCTTGTCTATTCCATATTTGGCTTAAGGAACTTTATCTGTGCTCATTTCAATCTCTGGTTTTATGCAGCACCCCAACTCACCTTTCCCCTTAAGCAAGCATAAGTTGGTTTTCTGAATTTGAGACCCTGTGCTGTTTTGGAATTCAGTTCCTGTGTAGCCAAGTTTACATTCCGTGTATTAGTGATATCTTATGATGTTTCTTTTTCTGTGTGACTTATTTCAGTTAGAATCATCGTACCTGAATCCACTCATTATGCTGCTACGGGCCTGATGACATAGATTTCATTGCTGAGTGATACTGCATTGTACGTAAGTACCACAAGTTCTTTATCCATTTTTCACTTTCTGTGATATTGAACTTGTACGGTAAACGAGGTTCTTGTAAACAGAGGCGTCCCAAATTTTGGGGTGGCTGTGTCTTTTTGATTTTAATTTCCCTAAGCTATAGGACCATAAGTGGAAGTGCCCTACGCTCTGTTGCTTTGTTTTTTAGATGTTTCAGGAAACACCATACACTTCTCCCGAGTGTCTGTTGGCAATTTACATCCCGCCCATCAGCATAACAAGGCTCCCAGTTCTCCAGGGCCTGTCCTGCCTTTCAGGATTTTACACTTTTTTCAGATGGCCCTTTTGACCGGGGGGAAGTGAGACTTCATTGTACTGCAGACTTCTTTGCAAGCTTGCTTGGTTGGCCAAAAAGGGCGTATGCGTTTTTTCCTGAATATATTCAGGAAAAAACGCATACGCCCTTTTTGGCCAAGTGCATCATTGTGGACGTTCTGCCTCTTTTCCTATGCTTTCAATGCAATTCCAGTCTACCTCCTGAAATCGGTTTCCTGCAATTCTGCCCCGCTTTCAAGTCCTCTTGGCAGCCTTACTTCAGTCTATTTTTGGACGATAGCTGTCATTTATAACTCTGCAGGTTTGTGAATTACAGTGCCCCTGAGCTCCTTTCTTCAACTCGCTTTCTTGTGAGCTGGCCGCAACACCGCATGATGGCTTCAGGCCCTAATCTGGTTCTGGCACGGCACGCTGAGCCTTTGGTTAATTCCTCTTCCTGGTGGGAAATGAGAGTTAAATTTGCCCGTCCAGACACCTCCAGCTAGTCTCTCTTTGGTTCTCACTATTCCTGTTCATCTTCCGCAGAAATTGCAAACTGGGCCAAACAGGAGGTTTAAGGCGCTGACTCTCCAAGTGGGGAGAGTGTTAGTAAAGCATCTGGAATGTTGCACCCAAGTACCAGGGGAAGAAAACTGAGACATATTTGAACACGTCTCCCGTTCACACGGTTGATCATACTCTGGGTTCCACATGCATGTTTTAGCTGAAGGAAGAATACCTGAAACCTGCAGAGTTGAGACCCGTGGAATGGGTACCATGCAATATGACGTCAAAGGGTCTTCATTTGCTCACCGAACCTCTCCAATCCTATCACTGCTGCGTTTATGCCCCTGTACACACGCTTGATTCTCTTTTGGAGACATAGCAATCCATAGGTTTTAAGATACTTACTAGTCAGGTATATTCTTAGGCGTTTAATATGGGGTGTCGAGTCCATTTCGTTGAGCAAGGAGTAGCTCTTGTCTATTCCATATTTGGCTTAAGGAACTTTATCTGTGCTCATTTCAATCTCTGGTTTTATGCAGCACCCCAACTCACCTTTCCCCTTAAGCAAGCATAAGTTGGCTTTCTAAATTTGAGACCCTGTTCTGTTCTGTAATTCAGTTCCTGTGTAGCCAAGTTTCCATTCCGTGTATTACTGATATCTTATGATGTTTCTTTTTCTGTGTGACTTATTTCAGTTAGCATCATCGTACCTGAATCCACTCATTATGCTGCCACGGGCCTGATGACATAGATTTCATTGCTGAGTGATACTGCATTGTACGTAAGTACCACAAGTTCTTTATCCATTTTTCACTTTCTGTGATATTGAACTTGTACGGTAAACGAGGTTCTTGTAAACAGAGGCGTCTCAAACTTTGGGGTGGCTGTGTCTTTTTGATTTTAATTTCCGTAAGCTATACGACCATAAGTGGAAGAGCCCTAGGCTCTGTTGCTTTGTTTTTTAGATGTTTCAGGAAACACCATACACTTCTCCGGAGTGTCTGTTGGCAATTTACATCCCGCCCATCAGCATAACAAGGCTCCCAGTTCTCCATGGCCTGTCCTGCCTTTCTGGATTTTACACTGTTTTCAGATGGCCCTTTTGACCGGGGGGAAGTGAGACTTCATTGTAGTGCAGATTTCCTTTGCAAGCTTGCTTGGTTGGCCAAAAAGTGCGTATGCGTTTTTTCCTGAATATATTCAGGAAAAAACGCATACGCCCTTTTTGGCCAAGTGCATCATTGTGGACGTTCTGCCTCTTTTCCTATGCTTTCAATGCAATTCCAGTCTACCTCCTGAAATCGGTTTCCTGCAATTCTGCCCCGCTTTCAAGTCCTCTTGGCAGCCTTACTTCAGTCTATTTTTGGACGATAGCTGTCATTTATAACTCTGCAGGTTTGTGAATTACAGTGCCCCTGAGCTCCTTTCCTCAACTCGCTTTCTTTTGAGCTGGCCGCAAAACCGCAGGATGGCTTCAGGCCCTAATCTGGTTCCGGCACTGCACGCTGAGCCTTTGGTTATTTCCT
Organism: Stenella coeruleoalba; assembly: GCF_951394435.1. Classification (NCBI taxonomy): domain Eukaryota; kingdom Metazoa; phylum Chordata; class Mammalia; order Artiodactyla; family Delphinidae; genus Stenella; species Stenella coeruleoalba. The sequence goes on from NW_027646122.1 coordinate 32,149, forward strand.
CTTCTTGGTGGGAAATGAGAGTTAAATTTGCCTGTCCAGACACCTCCAGCTAGTCTCTCATTGGTTCTCGCTATTCCTGTTCATCTTCCGCAGAAATTGCAAACTGGGCCAAACAGGAGGTTAAAGGCGCTGGCTCTCCAAGTGGGGAGAGTGTTAGTAAAGCGTCTGGAATGTTGCACCCGAGTACCAGGGGACGAAAACTGAGACATATTTGAACACGTCTCCCGATCACATGGTTGATCATACTCTGGGTTCCACATGCATGTTTTAGCTGAAGGAAGAATACCTAAAACCTGGGTAGTTGAAACCCGTGGAATGGGTACCATGCAATATGACTTCAAAGGGTCTTCATTTGCTCACCGAACCTCTCCAATCCTATCACTGCTGCGTTTTTGCCCCTGTACACATGCTTGATTCTCTTTCGGAGACATAGCAATCTATAGGTTTTAAGATACTTACTAGTCAGGTACATTCTTAGGCGTTTAATATGCGGTGTTGAGTCCATTTCGTTGAGCAAGGAGTAGCTCTTGTCTATTCCGTATTTGGCTTAAGGAACTTTATCTGTGCTCATTTCAATCTCTGGTTTTATGCAGCACCACAACTCACCTTTCCCCTTAAGCAAGCATAAGTTGGTTTTCTAAATTTGAGATCCTGTTCTGTTCTGTAATTCAGTTCCTGTGTAGCCAAGTTTACATTCCATATATTACTGATATCTTATGATGTTTCTTTTTCTGTGTGACTTATTTCAGTTAGAATCATCATACCTGAATCCACTCATTGTGCTGCTAAGGGCCTGATGACATAGATTTCATTGCTGAGTGATATTGCTTTGTAAGTAAATACCACAACTTCTTTATCCATTTTTCACTTTCTGCGATGTTGAAATTGTACTGTAAACGAGGTTCTTGTAAACAGAGGCGTCCCAAACTTTGGGGTGGCTGTGTCTTTTTGATTTTAATTTCCCTAAGCTATAGGACCATAAGTGGAAGTGCCCTAGGCTCTGTTGCTTTGTTTTTTAGATGTTTCAGGAAACACCATACACTTCTCCCGAGTGTCTGTTGGCAATTTACATCCCGCCCATCAGCATAACAAGGCTCCCAGTTCTCCATGGCCTGTCCTGCCTTTCTGGATTTTACACATTTTTCAGATGGCCCTTTTGACCGGGGGGAAGTGAGACTTCATTGTAGTGCAGATTTCCTTTGCAAGCTTGCTTGGTTGGCCAAAAAGGGCGTATGCGTTTTTTCCTGAATATATTCAGGAAAAAACGCATACGCCCTTTTTGGCCAAGTGCATCATTGTGGACGTTCTGCCTCTTTTCCTATGCTTTCAATGCAATTCCAGTCTACCTCGTGAAATCGGTTTCCTGCAATTCTGCCCTGCTTTCAAGTCCTCTTGGCCGCCTTACTTCAGTATATTTTTGGACGATAGCTGTCATTTATAACTCTGCAGGTTTGTGAATTACAGTGCCCCTGAGCTCCTTTCTTCAACTCGCTTTCTTGTGACCTGGCCGCAACACCGCAGGATGGCTTCAGGCCCTAATCTGGTTCCGGCACGGCATGCTGAGCCTTTGGTTAATTCCTCTTCCTGGTGGGAAATGAGAGTTAAATTTGCCCGTTCAGACACCTCCAGCTAGTCTCTCATTGGTTCTCGCTATTCCTGTTCATCTTCCGCAGAAATTGCAAACTGGGCCAAACAGGAGGTTAAAGGGACTGACTCTCCAAGTCGGGAGAGTGTTAGTAAAGCATCTGGAATGTTGCACCCGAGTACCAGGGGAGGAAAACTGAGACATATTTGAACACATCTCCCGTTCACACGGTTGATCATACTCTGGGTTCCACATGCATGTTTTAGCTGAAGGAAGAATACCTTAAACCTGGGTAGTTGAGACCCGTGTAATGGGTACCATGCAATATGACTTCAAAGGGTCTTCATTTGCTCACCGAACCTCTCCAATCCTATCACTGCTGTGTTTATGCCCCTGTACACATGCTTGATTCTCTTTCAGAGACATAGCAATCCATAGGTTTTAAGATACTTACTAGTCAGGTACATTCTTAGGCGTTTAATATGCGGTGTTGAGTCCATTTCGTTGAGCAAGGAGTAGCTCTTGTCTATTCCATATTTGGCTTAAGGAACTTTATCTGTGCTCATTTCAATCTCTGATTTTATGCAGCACCCCAACTCACCTTTCCCCTTAAGCAAGCATAAGTTGGTTTTCTCAATTTGAGACCCTGTTCTGTTCTGTAATTCAGTTCCTGTGTAGCCAAGTTTACATTCCGTGTATTACTGATATCTTATGATGTTTCTTTTTCTGTGTGACTTATTTCAGTTAGAATCATCATACCTGAATCCACTCATTGTGCTGCTAAGGGCCTTGTGACACAGATTTCATTGCTGAGTGATGTTGCTTTGTAAGTAAATACCACAACTTCTTTATCCATTTTTCACTTTCTGCGATGTTGAACTTGTACTATAAATGAGTTTCTTGTAAACAGAGCCGTTTCAAACTTTGGGGTGGCTGTGTCTTTTTGATTTTAATTTCCCTAAGCTATAGGACCATAAGTGGAAGTGCCCTAGGTTCTGTTGCTTTGTTTTTTAGATGTTTCAGGAAACACCATACACTTCTCCCGAGTGGTTGTTGGCAATTTACATCCCGCCCATCAGCATAACAAGGCTCCCAGTTCTCCATGGCCTGTCCTGCCTTTCTGGATTTTACACTTTTTTCAGATAGCCCTTTTGACCGGGGGGAAGTGAGACTTCATTGTAGTGCAGATTTCCTTTGCAAGCTTGCTTGGTTGGCCAAAAAGGGCGTATGCGTTTTTTCCTGAATATATTCAGGAAAAAACGCATACGCCCTTTTTGGCTAAGTGCATCATTGTGGACATTCTGCCTCTTTTCCTATGCTTTCAATGCAATTCCAGTCTACCTCCTGAAATCGGTTTCTTGCAATTCTGCCCTGCTTTCAAGTCCTCTTGGCCGCCTTACTTCAGTATATTTTTGGACGATAGCTGTCATTTATAACTCTGCAGGTTTGTGAATTACACTGCCCCTGAGCTCCTTTCTTCAACTCGCTTTCTTGTGACCTGGCCGCAACACCGCAGGATGGCTTCAGGCCCTAATCTGGTTCCGGCACGGCATGCTGAGCCTTTGGTTAATTCCTCTTCCTGGTGGGAAATGAGAGTTAAATTTGCCCGTTCAGACACCTCCAGCTAGTCTCTCATTGGTTCTCGCTATTCCTGTTCATCTTCCGCAGAAATTGCAAACTGGGCCAAACAGGAGGTTAAAGGGACTGACTCTCCAAGTCGGGAGAGTGTTAGTAAAGCATCTGGAATGTTGCACCCGAGTACCAGGGGAGGAAAACTGAGACATATTTGAACACATCTCCCGTTCACACGGTTGATCATACTCTGGGTTCCACATGCATGTTTTAGCTGAAGGAAGAATACCTTAAACCTGGAGAGTTGAGACCCGTGTAATGGGTACCATGCAATATGACTTCAAAGGGTCTTCATTTGCTCACCGAACCTCTCCAATCCTATCACTGCTGCGTTTATGCCCCTGTACACATGCTTGATTCTCTTTCAGAGACATAGCAATCCATAGGTTTTAAGATACTTACTAGTCAGGTACATTCTTAGGCGTTTAATATGCGGTGTTGAGTCCATTTCGTTGAGCAAGGAGTAGCTCTTGTCTATTCCATATTTGGCTTAAGGAACTTTATCTGTGCTCATTTCAATCTCTGATTTTATGCAGCACCCCAACTCACCTTTCCCCTTAAGCAAGCATAAGTTGGTTTTCTAAATTTGAGACCCTGTTCTGTTCTGTAATTCAGTTCCTGTGTAGCCAAGTTTACATTCCGTGTATTACTGATATCTTATGATGTTTCTTTTTCTGTGTGACTTATTTCAGTTAGAATCATCATACCTGAATCCACTCATTGTGCTGCTAAGGGCCTTGTGACACAGATTTCATTGCTGAGTGATGTTGCTTTGTAAGTAAATACCACAACTTCTTTATCCATTTTTCACTTTCTGCGATGTTGAACTTGTACTATAAATGAGTTTCTTGTAAACAGAGCCGTTCCAAACTTTGGGGTGGCTGTGTCTTTTTGATTTTAATTTCCCTAAGCTATAGGACCATAAGTGGAAGTGCCCTAGGTTCTGTTGCTTTGTTTTTTAGATGTTTCAGGAAACACCATACACTTCTCCCCAGTGGTTGTTGGCAATTTACATCCCGCCCATCAGCATAACAAGGCTCCCAGTTCTCCATGGCCTGTCCTGCCTTTCTGGATTTTACACTTTTTTCAGATGGCCCTTTTGACCGGGGGGAAGTGAGACTTCATTGTAGTGCAGATTTCCTTTGCAAGCTTGCTTGGTTGGCCAAAAAGGGCGTATGCGTTTTTTCCTGAATATATTCAGGAAAACACGCATAGGCCCTTTTTGGCCAAGTGCATCATTGTGGACGTTCTGCCTCTTTTCCTATGCTTTCAATGCAATTCCAGTCTACCTCCTGAAATCGGTTTCCTGCAATTCTGCCCCGCTTTCAAGTCCTCTTGGCAGCCTTACTTCAGTCTATTTTTGGACGATAGCTGTCATTTATAACTCTGCAGGTTTGTGAATTACAGTGCCCCTGAGCTCCTTTCTTCAACTCGCTTTCTTGTGAGCTGGCCGCAACACCGCAGGATGGCTTCAGGCCCTAATCTGGTTCCTGCACGGCATGCTGAGCCTTTGGTTAATTCCTCTTCCTGGTGGGAAATGAGAGTTAAATTTGCCCGTCCAGACACCTCCAGCTAGTCTCTCATTGGTTCTCACTATTCCTGTTCATCTTCCGCAGAAATTGCAAACTGGGCCAAACAGGAGGTTAAAGGGACTGACTCTCCAAGTCGGGAGAGTGTTAGTAAAGCGTCTGGAATGTTGCACCCGAGTACCAGGGTACGAAAACTGAGACATATTTGAACACGTCTCCCGATCACATGGTTGATCATACTCTGTGTTCCACATGCATGTTTTAGCTGAAGGAAGAATACCTAAAACCTGGGTAGTTGAAACCCGTGGAATGGGTACCATGCAATATGACTTCAAAGGGTCTTCATTTGCTCACCGAACCTCTCCAATCCTATCACTGCTGCATTTATGCCCCTGTACACATGCTTGATTCTCTTTCGGAGACATAGCAATCCATAGGTTTTAAGATACTTACTAGTCAGGTACATTCTTAGGCGTTTAATATACGGTTTTGAGTCCATTTCGTTGAGCAAGGAGTAGCTCTTGTGTATTCCATATTTGGCTTAAGGAACTTTATCTGTGCTCATTTCAATCTCTGGTTTTATGCAGCACCCCAACTCACCTTTCCCCTTAAGCAAGCATAAGTTGGTTTTCTAAATTTGAGACCCTGTTCTGTTCTGTAATTCAGTTCCTGTGTAGCCAAGTTTACATTCCGTGTATTACTGATAGCTTATGATGTTTCTTTTTCTGTGTGACTTATTTCAGTTAGAATCATCATACCTGAATCCACTCATTGTGCTGCTAAGGGCCTGATGACACAGATTTCATTGCTGAGTGATATTGCTTTGTAAGTAAATACCACAACTTCTTTATCCATTTTTCACTTTCTGCGATGTTGAACTTGTACTGTAAACGAGGTTCTTGTAAACAGAGCCGTTCCAAACTTTGGGGTGGCTGTGTCTTTTTGATTTTAATTTCCCTAAGCTATAGGACCATAAGTGGAAGTGCCCTAGGTTCTGTTGCTTTGTTTTTTAGATGTTTCAGGAAACACCATACACTTCTCCCGAGTGTCTGTTGGCAATTTACATCCCGCCCATCAGCATAACAAGGCTCCCAGTTCTCCATGGCCTGTCCTGCCTTTCTGGATTTTACACTTTTTTCAGATGGCCCTTTTGACCGAGGGGAAGTGAGACTTCATTGTAGTGAAGATTTCCTTTGCAAGCTTGCTTGGTTGGCCAAAAAGGGCGTATGCGTTTTTTCCTGAATATATTCAGGAAAAAACGCATACGCCCTTTTTGGCCAAGTGCATCATTGTGGACGTTCTGCCTCTTTTCCTATGCTTTCAATGCAATTCCAGTCTACCTCCTGAAATCGGTTTCCTGCAATTCTGCCCCGCTTTCAAGTCCTCTTGGCAGCCTTACTTCAGTCTATTTTTGGACGATAGCTGTCATTTATAACTCTGCAGGTTTGTGAATTACAGTGCCCCTGAGCTCCTTTCTTCAACTCGCTTTCTTGTGAGCTGGCTGCAACACCGCAGGATGGCTTCAGGCCCTAATCTGGTTCTGGCACGGCACGCTGTGCCTTTGGTTAATTCCTCTTCCTGGTGGGAAATGAGAGTTAAATTTGCCCGTCCAGACACCTCCAGCTAGTCTCTCATTGGTTCTCGCTATTCCTGTTCATCTTCCGCAGAAATTGCAAACTGGGCCAAACAGGAGGTTAAAGGGACTGACTCTCCAAGTCGGGAGAGTGTTAGTAAAGCGTCTGGAATGTTGCACCCGAGTACCAGGGTACGAAAACTGAGAAATATTTGAACACGTCTCCCGATCACATGGTTGATCATACTCTAGGTTCCACATGCATGTTTTAGCTGAAGGAAGAATACCTTAAACCTGGGTAGTTGAAACCCGTGGAATGGGTACCATGCAATATGACTTCAAAGGGTCTTCATTTGCTCACCAAACCTCTCCAATCCTATCACTGCTGCGTTTATGCCCCTGTACACATGCTTGATTCTCTTTCGGAGACATAGAAATCCATAGGTTTTAAGATACTTACTAGTCAGGTACATTCTTAGGCGTTTAATATGCGGTGTTGAGTCCATTTCGTTGAGCAAGGACTAGCTCTTGTCTATTCCATATTGGGCTTAAGGAACTTTATCTGTGCTCATTTCAATCTCTGGTTTTATGCAGCACCCCAACTCACCTTTCCCCTTAAGCAAGCATAAGTTGGTTTTCTAAATTTGAGACCCTGTTCTGTTCTGTAATTCAGTTCCTGTGTAGCCAAGTTTACATTCCGTGTATTACTGATATCTTATGATGTTTCTTTTTCTGTGTGACTTATTTCAGTTAGAATCATCATGCCTGAATCCACTCATTGTGCTGCTAAGGGCCTGATGACATAGATTTCATTGCTGAGTGATATTGCTTTGTAAGTAAATACCACAACTTCTTTATCCATTTTTCACTTTCTGCGATGTTGAACTTGTATGGTAAACGAGGTTCTTGTAAACAGAGGCGTCCCAAATTTTGGGGTGGCTGTGTCTTTTTGATTTTAATTTCCCTAAGCTATAGGACCATAAGTGGAAGTGCCCTAGACTCTGTTGCTTTGTTTTTTCGATGTTTCAGGAAACACCATACACTTCTCCCGAGTGTCTGTTGGCAATTTACATCCCGCCCATCAGCATAACAAGGCTCCCAGTTCTCCATGGCCTGTCCTGCCTTTCTGGATTTTACACTTTTTTCAGATGGCCCTTTTGACCGGGGGGAAGTGAGACTTCATTGTAGTGCAGATTTCCTTTGCAAGTTTGCTTGGTTGGCCAAAAAGGGCGTATGCGTTTTTTCCTGAATATATTCAGGAAAAAACGCATACGCCCTTTTTGGCCAAGTGCATCATTGTGGACGTTCTGCCTCTTTTCCTATGCTTTCAATGCAATTCCAGTCTACCTCCTGAAATCGGTTTCCTGCAATTCTGCCCCGCTTTCAAGTCCTCTTGGCAGCCTTACTTCAGTCTATTTTTGGACGATAGCTGTCATTTATAACTCTGCAGGTTTGTGAATTACAGTGCCCCTGAGCTCCTTTCTTCAACTCGCTTTCTTGTGAGCTGGCCGCAACACCGCAGGATGGCTTCAGGCCCTAATCTGGTTCCGGCACGGCACGCTGAGCCTTTGGTTAATTCCTCTTCCTGGTGGGATGTGAGTGTTAAATTTGCCCGTCAGGACACCTCCAGCTAGTCTCTCATTGGTTCTCGCTATTCCTGTTCATCTTCCGCAGAAATTGCAAACTGGGCCAAACAGGAGATTTAAGGGATTGACTCTGAAGTCGGGAGAGTGTTAGTAAAGCGTCTGGAATGTTGCACCCGAGTACCAGGGTACAAAAACTGAGACATATTTGAACACATCTCCCGATCACATGGTTGATCATACTCTAGGTTCCACATGCATGTTTTAGCTGAAGGAAGAATACCTTAAACCTGGGTAGTTGAAACCCGTGGAATGGGTACCATGCAATATGACTTCAAAGGGTCTTCGTTTGCTCACCGAACCTCTCCAATCATATCACTGCTGCGTTTATGCCCCTGTACACACGCTTGATTCTCTTTTGGAGACATAGAAATCCATAGGTTTTAAGATACTTACTAGTCAGTTACATTCTTAGGCGTTTAATATGGGGTGTTGAGTCCATTTCGTTGAGCAAGGAGTAGCTCTTGTCTATTCCATATTTGGCTTAAGGAACTTTATCTGTGCTCATTTCAATCTCTGGTTTTATGCAGCACCCCAACTCACCTTTCCCCTTAAGCAAGCATAAGTTGGTTTTCTAAATTTGAGACCCTGTTCTGTTCTGTAATTCAGTTCCTGTGTAGCCAAGTTTACATTCCGTGTATTACTGATATCTTATGATGTTTCTTTTTCTGTGTGACTTATTTCAGTTAGAATCATCATACCTGAATCCACTCATTGTGCTGCTAAGGGCCTGATGACATAGATTTCATTGCTGAGTGATATTGCTTTGTAAGTAAATACCACAACTTCTTTATCCATTTTTCACTTTCTGCGATGTTGAACTTGTATGGTAAACGAGGTTCTTGTAAACAGAGGCGTCCCAAATTTTGGGGTGGCTGTGTCTTTTTGATTTTAATTTCCCTAAGCTATAGGACCATAAGTGGAAGTGCCCTAGACTCTGTTGCTTTGTTTTTTCGATGTTTCAGGAAACACCATACACTTCTCCTGAGTGTCTGTTGGCAATTTACATCCCGCCCATCAGCATAACAAGGCTCCCAGTTCTCCATGGCCTGTCCTGCCTTTCTGGATTTTACACTTTTTTCAGATGGCCCTTTTGACCGGGGGGAAGTGAGACTTCATTGTAGTGCAGATTTCCTTTGTAAGTTTGCTTGGTTGGCCAAAAAGGGCGTATGCGTTTTTTCCTGAATATATTCAGGAAAAAACGCATACGCCCTTTTTGGCCAAGTGCATCATTGTGGACGTTCTGCCTCTTTTCCTATGCTTTCAATGCAATTCCAGTCTACCTCCTGAAATCGGTTTCCTGCAATTCTGCCCCGCTTTCAAGTCCTCTTGGCAGCCTTACTTCAGTCTATTTTTGGACGATAGCTGTCATTTATAACTCTGCAGGTTTGTGAATTACAGTGCCCCTGAGCTCCTTTCTTCAACTCACTTTCTTGTGACCTGGCCGCCACACTGCAGGATTGCTTGAGGCCCTAATCTGGTACCGGCACGGCACGCTGAGCCTTTGGTTAATTCCTCTTCCTGGTGGGAAATGAGAGTTAAATTTGCCCGTCCAGACACCTCCATCTAATCTCCCATTGGTTCTCCCTATTCCTGTTCATCTTCCGCAGAAATTGCAAACTGGGCCAAACAGGAGGTTAAAGGGACTGACTCTCCAAGTCGGGAGAGTGTTAGTAAAGCGTCTGGAATGTTGCACCCGAGTACCAGGGTACGAAAACTGAGACATATTTGAACACGTCTCCCGATCACATGGTTGATCATACTCTGTGTTCCACATGCATGTTTTAGCTGAAGGAAGAATACCTAAAACCTGGGTAGTTGAAACCCGTGGAATGGGTACCATGCAATATGACTTCAAAGGGTCTTCATTTGCTCACCGAACCTCTCCAATCCTATCACTGCTGCATTTATGCCCCTGTACACATGCTTGATTCTCTTTCGGAGACATAGCAATCCATAGGTTTTAAGATACTTACTAGTCAGGTACATTCTTAGGCGTTTAATATACGGTTTTGAGTCCATTTCGTTGAGCAAGGAGTAGCTCTTGTGTATTCCATATTTGGCTTAAGGAACTTTATCTGTGCTCATTTCAATCTCTGGTTTTATGCAGCACCCCAACTCACCTTTCCCCTTAAGCAAGCATAAGTTGGTTTTCTAAATTTGAGACCCTGTTCTGTTCTGTAATTCAGTTCCTGTGTAGCCAAGTTTACATTCCGTGTATTACTGATAGCTTATGATGTTTCTTTTTCTGTGTGACTTATTTCAGTTAGAATCATCATACCTGAATCCACTCATTGTGCTGCTAAGGGCCTGATGACACAGATTTCATTGCTGAGTGATATTGCTTTGTAAGTAAATACCACAACTTCTTTATCCATTTTTCACTTTCTGCGATGTTGAACTTGTACTGTAAACGAGGTTCTTGTAAACAGAGCCGTTCCAAACTTTGGGGTGGCTGTGTCTTTTTGATTTTAATTTCCCTAAGCTATAGGACCATAAGTGGAAGTGCCCTAGGTTCTGTTGCTTTGTTTTTTAGATGTTTCAGGAAACACCATACACTTCTCCCGAGTGTCTGTTGGCAATTTACATCCCGCCCATCAGCATAACAAGGCTCCCAGTTCTCCATGGCCTGTCCTGCCTTTCTGGATTTTACACTTTTTTCAGATGGCCCTTTTGACCGGGGGGAAGTGAGACTTCATTGTAGTGCAGATTTCCTTTGCAAGTTTGCTTGGTTGGCCAAAAAGGGCGTATGCGTTTTTTCCTGAATATATTCAGGAAAAAACGCATACGCCCTTTTTGGCCAAGTGCATCATTGTGGACGTTCTGCCTCTTTTCCTATGCTTTCAATGCAATTCCAGTCTACCTCCTGAAATCGGTTTCCTGCAATTCTGCCCCGCTTTCAAGTCCTCTTGGCAGCCTTACTTCAGTCTATTTTTGGACGATAGCTGTCATTTATAACTCTGCAGGTTTGTGAATTACAGTGCCCCTGAGCTCCTTTCTTCAACTCGCTTTCTTGTGAGCTGGCCGCAACACCGCAGGATGGCTTCAGGCCCTAATCTGGTTCCGGCACGGCACGCTTAGCCTTTGGTTAATTCCTCTTCCTGGTGGGATGTGAGTGTTAAATTTGCCCGTCAGGACACCTCCAGCTAGTCTCTCATTGGTTCTCGCTATTCCTGTTCATCTTCCGCAGAAATTGCAAACTGGGCCAAACAGGAGATTTAAGGGATTGACTGTGAAGTCGGGAGAGTGTTAGTAAAGCGTCTGGAATGTTGCACCCGAGTACCAGGGTACAAAAACTGAGACATATTTGAACACATCTCCCGATCACATGGTTGATCATACTCTAGGTTCCACATGCATGTTTTAGCTGAAGGAAGAATACCTTAAACCTGGGTAGTTGAAACCCGTGGAATGGGTACCATGCAATATGACTTCAAAGGGTCTTCGTTTGCTCACCGAACCTCTCCAACCATATCACTGCTGCGTTTATGCCCCTGTACACACGCTTGATTCTCTTTTGGAGACATAGAAATCCATAGGTTTTAAGATACTTACTAGTCAGTTACATTCTTAGGCGTTTAATATGGGGTGTTGAGTCCATTTCGTTGAGCAAGGAGTAGCTCTTGTCTATTCCATATTTGGCTTAAGGAACTTTATCTGTGCTCATTTCAATCTCTGGTTTTATGCAGCACCCCAACTCACCTTTCCCCTTAAGCAAGCATAAGTTGGTTTTCTGAATTTGAGACCCTGTGCTGTTTTGGAATTCAGTTCCTGTGTAGCCAAGTTTACATTCCGTGTATTAGTGATATCTTATGATGTTTCTTTTTCTGTGTGACTTATTTCAGTTAGAATCATCGTACCTGAATCCACTCATTATGCTGCTACGGGCCTGATGACATAGATTTCATTGCTGAGTGATACTGCATTGTACGTAAGTACCACAAGTTCTTTATCCATTTTTCACTTTGTGTGATATTGAACTTGTACGGTAAACGAGGTTCTTGTAAACAGAGGCGTCCCAAATTTTGGGGTGGCTGTGTCTTTTTGATTTTAATTTCCCTAAGCTATAGGACCATAAGTGGAAGTGCCATAGGCTCTGTTGCTTTGTTTTTTAGATGTTTCAGGAAACACCATGCACTTCTCCTGAGTGTCTGTTGGCAATTTACATCCCGCCCATCAGCATAACAAGGCTCCCAGTTCTCCAGGGCCTGTCCTGCCTTTCAGGATTTTACACTTTTTTCAGATGGCCCTTTTGACCGGGGGGAAGTGAGACTTCATTGTACTGCAGACTTCTTTGCAAGCTTGCTTGGTTGGCCAAAAAGGGCGTATGCGTTTTTTCCTGAATATATTCAGGAAAAAACGCATACGCCCTTTTTGGCCAAGTGCATCATTGTGGACGTTCTGCCTCTTTTCCTATGCTTTCAATGCAATTCCAGTCTACCTCCTGAAATCGGTTTCCTGCAATTCTGCCCCGCTTTCAAGTCCTCTTGGCAGCCTTACTTCAGTCTATTTTTGGACGATAGCTGTCATTTATAACTCTGCAGGTTTGTGAATTACAGTGCCCCTGAGCTCCTTTCTTCAACTCGCTTTCTTGTGAGCTGGCCGCAACACCGCAGGATGGCTTCAGGCCCTAATCTGGTTCTGGCACGGCACGCTGAGCCTTTGGTTAATTCCTCTTCCTGGTGGGAAATGAGAGTTAAATTTGCCCGTCCAGACACCTCCAGCTAGTCTCTCTTTGGTTCTCACTATTCCTGTTCATCTTCCGCAGAAATTGCAAACTGGGCCAAACAGGAGGTTTAAGGCGCTGACTCTCCAAGTGGGGAGAGTGTTAGTAAAGCATCTGGAATGTTGCAGCCAAGTACCAGGGGAAGAAAACTGAGACATATTTGAACACATCTCCCGTTCACATGGTTGATCATACTCTGGGTTCCACATGCATGTTTTAGCTGAAGGAAGAATACCTGAAACCTGCAGAGTTGAGACCCGTGGAATGGGTACCATGCAATATGACTTCAAAGGGTCTTCATTTGCTCACCGAACCTCTCCAATCCTATCACTGCTGCGTTTATGCCCCTGTACACACGCTTGATTCTCTTTTGGAGACATAGCAATCCATAGGTTTTAAGATACTTACTAGTAAGGTACATTCTTAGGCGTTTAATATGGGGTGTCGAGTCCATTTCGTTGAGCAAGGAGTAGCTCTTGTCTATTCCATATTTGGCTTAAGGAACTTTATCTGTGCTCATTTCAATCTCTGGTTTTATGCAGCACCCCAACTCACCTTTCCCCTTAAGCAAGCATAAGTTGGCTTTCTAAATTTGAGACCCTGTTCTGTTCTGTAATTCAGTTCCTGTGTAGCCAAGTTTCCATTCCGTGTATTACTGATATCTTATGATGTTTCTTTTTCTGTGTGACTTATTTCAGTTAGCATCATCGTACCTGAATCCACTCATTATGCTGCCACGGGCCTGATGACATAGATTTCATTGCTGAGTGATACTGCATTGTACGTAAGTACCACAAGTTCTTTATCCATTTTTCACTTTCTGTGATATTGAACTTGTACGGTAAACGAGGTTCTTGTAAACAGAGGCGTCCCAAACTTTGGGGTGGCTGTGTCTTTTTGATTTTAATTTCCCTAAGCTATAGGACCATAAGTGGAAGTGCCCTAGGCTCTGTTGCTTTGTTTTTTAGATGTTTCAGGAAACACCATACACTTCTCCTGAGTGTCTGTTGGCAATTTACATCCCGCCCATCAGCATAACAAGGCTCCCAGTTCTCCATGGCCTGTCCTGCCTTTCTGGATTTTACACTTTTTTCAGATGGCCCTTTTGACTGGGGGGAAGTGAGACTTCATTGTAGTGCAGATTTCCTTTGCAAGTTTGCTTGTTTGGCCAAAAAGGGCGTATGCGTTTTTTCCTGAATATATTCAGGAAAAAACGCATACGCCCTTTTTGGCCAAGTGCATCATTGTGGACGTTCTGCCTCTTTTCCTATGCTTTCAATGCAATTCCAGTCTACCTCCTGAAATCGGTTTCCTGCAATTCTGCCCCGCATTCAAGTCCTCTTGGCAGCCTTACTTCAGTATATTTTTGGACGATAGCTGTCATTTATAACTCTGCAGGTTTGTGAATTACAGTGCCCCTGAGCTCCTTTCTTCAACTCACTTTCTTGTGAACTGGCCGCCACACTGCAGGATTGCTTGAGGCCCTAATCTGGTACCGGCACGGCACGCTGAGCCTTTGGTTAATTCCTCTTCCTGGTGGGAAATGAGAGTTAAATTTGCCCGTCCAGACACCTCCATCTAATCTCCCATTGGTTCTCCCTATTCCTGTTCATCTTCCGCAGAATTTGCAAACTGGGCCAAACAGGAGGTTAAAGGTGCTGACTCTCCAAGTGGGGAGAGTGTTAATAAAGCATCTGGAATGTTGCACCCGAGTACCAGGGGAGGAAAACTGAGACATATTTGAACACGTCTCCCGTTCACACAGTTGATCATACTCTGGGTTCCACATGCATGTTTTAGCTGAAGGAAGAATACCTGAAACCTGCAGAGTTGAGACCCGTGGAATGGGTACCATGCAATATGACTTCAAAGGGTCTTCATTTGCTCACCGAACCTCTCCAATCCTATCACTCCTGCGTTTATGCCCCTGTACACACGCTTGATTCCCTTTTGGAGACATAGCAATCCATAGGTTTTAAGATACTTACTAGTCAGGTACATTCTTAGGCGTTTAATATGGGGTGTTGAGTCCATTTCGTTCAGCAAGGAGTAGCTCTTGTCTATTCCATATTTGGCTTAAGGAACTTTATCTGTGCTCATTTCGATCTCTGGTTTTATGCAGCACCCCAACTCACCTTTCCCCTTAAGCAAGCATAAGTTGGTTTTCTAAATTTGAGACCCTGTTCTGTTCTGTAATTCAGTTCCTGTGTAGCCAAGTTTACATTCCGTGTATTACTGATATCTTATGATGTTTCTTTTTCTGTGTGACTTATTTCAGTTAGAATCATCATACCTGAATCCACTCATTGTGCTGCTAAGGGCCTGATGACATAGATTTCATTGCTGAGTGATATTTCTTTGTAAGTAAATACCACAACTTCTTTATCCATTTTTCACATTCTGCGATGTTGAACTTGTACTGTAAACGAGGTTCTTGTAAACAGAGGCGTCCCAAACTTTGGGGTGGCTGTGTCTTTTTGATTTTAATTTCCCTAAGCTATAGGACCATAAGTGGCATTGCCCTAGGCTCTGTTGCTTTGTTTTTTAGATGTTTCAGGAAACACCATACACTTCTCCCGAGTGTCTGTTGGCAATTTACATCCCGCCCATCAGCATAACAAGGCTCCCAGTTCTCCATGGCCTGTCCTGCCTTTCTGGATTTTACACTTTTTTAAGATGGCCCTTTTGACCAAGGGGAAGTGAGACTTCATTGTAGTGCAGATTTCCTTTGCAAGCTTGCTTGGTTGGCCAAAAAGGGCGTATGCGTTTTTTCCTGAATATATTCAGGAAAACACGCATACGCCCTTTTTGGCCAAGTGCATCATTGTGGACGTTCTGCCTCTTTTCCTATGCTTTCAATGCAATTCCAGTCTACCTCCTGAAATCGGTTTCCTGCAATTCTGCCCCGCTTTCAAGTCCTCTTGGCAGCCTTACTTCAGTCTATTTTTGGACGATAGCTGTCATTTATAACTCTGCAGGTTTGTGAATTACAGTGCCCCTGAGCTCCTTTCTTCAACTTGCTTTCTTGTGAGCTGGCCGCAACACCGCAGGATGGCTTCAGGCCCTAATCTGGTTCTGGCACGGCATGCTGAGCCTTTGGTTAATTCCTCTTCCTGGTGGGAAATGAGAGTTAAATTTGCCCGTTCAGACACCTCCAGCTAGTCTCTCATTGGTTCTCGCTATTCCTGTTCATCTTCCGCAGAAATTGCAAACTGGGCCAAACAGGAGGTTAAAGGGACTGACTCTCCAAGTGGGGAGAGTGTTAGTAAAGCGTCTGGAATGTTGCACCCGAGTACCAGGGTACGAAAACTGAGACATATTTGAACACGTCTCCCGATCACATGGTTGATCATACTCTAGGTTCCACATGCATGTTTTAGCTGAAGGAAGAATACCTTAAACCTGGGTAGTTGAAACCCGTGGAATGGGTACCATGCAATATGACTTCAAAGGGTCTTCATTTGCTCACCGAACATCTCCAAACCTATCACTGCTGCGTTTATGCCCCTGTACACATGCTTGATTCTCTTTCGGAGACATTGCAATGCATAGGTTTTAAGATACTTACTAGTCAGGTACATTCTTAGGCGTTTAATATGCGGTGTTGAGTCCATTTCGTTGAGCAAGGAGTAGCTCTTGTCTATTCCATATTTGGCTTAAGGAACTTTATCTGTGCTCATTTCAATCTCTGGTTTTATGCAGCACCCCACCTCACCTTTACCTTTAAGCAAGAATAAGTTGGTTTTCTAAATTTGAGACCCTGTTCTGTTCTGTAATTCAGTTCCTGTGTAGCCAAGTTTCCATTCCGTGTATTGGTGATATCTTATGATGTTTCTTTTTCTGTGTGACTTATTTCAGTTAGAATCATCAGACCTGAATCCACTCATTGTGCTGCTAAGGGCCTGATGACATAGATTTCATTGCTGAGTGATATTGCTTTGTAAGTAAATACCACAACTTCTTTATCCATTTTTCACTTTCTGCGATGTTGAACTTGTACTGTAAACGAGGTTCTTGTAAACAGAGCCGTTCCAAACTTTGGGGTGGCTGTGTCTTTTAGATTTTAAATTCCCTAAGCTATAGGACCATAAGTGGAAGTGCCCTAGGCTCTGTTGCTTTGTTTTTTAGATGTTTCAGTTAACACCATACACTTCTCCCGAGTGGTTCTTGGCAATTTACATCCCGCCCATCAGCATAACAAGGCTCCCAGTTCTCCATGGCCTGTCCTGCCTTTCTGGATTTTACACTTTTTTCAGATGGCCCTTTTGACCGGGGGGAAGTGAGACTTCATTGTAGTGCAGATTTCCTTTGCAAGCTTGCTTGGTTGGCCAAAAAGGGCGTATGCGTTTTTTCCTGAATATATTCAGGAAAAAACGCATACGCCCTTTTTGGCCAAGTGCATCATTGTGGACGTTCTGCCTCTTTTCCTATGCTTTCAATACAATTCCAGTCTACCTCCTGAAATCGGTTTCCTGCAATTCTGCCCCGCTTTCAAGTCCTCTTGGCAGCCTTACTTCAGTCTATTTTTGGACGATAGCTGTCATTTATAACTCTGCAGGTTTGTGAATTACAGTGCCCCTGAGCTCCTTTCTTCAACTCGCTTTCTTTTGAGCTGGCCGCAACACCGCAGGATGGCTTCAGGCCCTAATCTGGTTCCGGCACAGCACGCTGAGCCTTTGGTTAATTCCTCTTCCTGGTGGGAAATGAGAGTTAAATTTGCCCGTCCAGACACCTCCAGCTAGTCTCTCATTGGTTCTCACTATTCCTGTTCATCTTCCGCAGAAATTGCGAACTGGGCCAAACAGGAGGTTAAAGGGACTGACTCTCCAAGTGGGGAGAGTGTTAGTAAAGCGTCTGGAATGTTGCACCCGAGTACCAGGGTACGAAAACTGAGACATATTTGAACACGTCTCCCGATCACATGGTTGATCATACTCTGGGTTCCACATACATGTTTTAGCTGAAGGAAGAATACCTAAAACCTGGGTAGTTGAAACCCGTGGAATGGGTACCATGCAATATGACTTCAAAGGGTCTTCATTTGCTCACCGAACCTCTCCAATGCTATCACTGCTGCGTTTATGCCCCTGTACACATGCTTGATTCTCTTTCGGAGACATAGCAATCCATAGGTTTTAAGATACTTACTAGTCAGGTACATTCTTAGGCGTTTAATATGCGGTGTTGAGTCCATTTCATTGAGCAAGGAGTAGCTCTTGTGTATTCCATATTTGGCTTAAGGAACTTTATCTGTGCTCATTTCAATCTCTGGTTTTATGCAGCACCCCAACTCACCTTTCCCCTTAAGCAAGCATAAGTTGGTTTTCTAAATTTGAGACCCTGTTCTGTTCTGTAATTCAGTTCCTGTGTAGCCAAGTTTACATTCCGTGTATTACTGATAGCTTATGATGTTTCTTTTTCTGTGTGACTTATTTCAGTTAGAATCATCATACCTGAATCCACTCATTGTGCTGCTAAGGGCCTGATGACACAGATTTCATTGCTGAGTGATATTGCTTTGTAAGTAAATACCACAACTTCTTTATCCATTTTTCACTTTCTGCGATGTTGAACTTGTACTGTAAACGAGGTTCTTGTAAACAGAGCCGTTCCAAACTTTGGGGTGGCTGTGTCTTTTTGATTTTAATTTCCCTAAGCTATAGGACCATAAGTGGAAGTGCCCTAGGTTCTGTTGCTTTGTTTTTTAGATGTTTCAGGAAACACCATACACTTCTCCCGAGTGTCTGTTGGCAATTTACATCCCGCCCATCAGCATAACAATTCTCCCAGTTCTCCATGGCCTGTCCTGCCTTTCTGGATTTTACACTTTTTTCAGATGGCCCTTTTGACCGGGGGGAAGTGAGACTTCATTGTAGTGCAGATTTCCTTTGCAAGCTTGCTTGGTTGGCCAAAAAGGGCGTATGCGTTTTTTCCTGAATATATTCAGGAAAAAACGCATACGCCCTTTTTGGCCAAGTGCATCATTTTGGACGTTCTGCCTCTTTTCCTATGCTTTCAATGCAATTCCAGTCTACCTCCTGAAATCGGTTTCCTGCAATTCTGCCCCGCTTTCAAGTCCTCTTGGCAGCCTTACTTCAGTCTATTTTTGGACGATAGCTGTCATTTATAACTCTGCAGGTTTGTGAATTACAGTGTCCCTGAGCTCCTTTCTTCAACTCGCTTTCTTCTGAGCTGGCCGCAATACCGCAGGATGGCTTCAGGCCCTAATCTGGTTCCGGCACGGCACGCTGAGCCTTTGGTTAATTCCTCTTCCTGGTGGGAAATGAGAGTTAAATTTGCCTGTCCAGACAACTCCAGCTAGTCTCTCATTGTTTCTCGCTATTCCTGTTTATCTTCCGCAGAAATTGCAAACTGGGCCAAACAGGAGGTTAAAGGGACTGACTCTCCAAGTCGGGAGAGTGTTAGTAAAGCGTCTGGAATGTTGCACCCGAGTACCAGGGTACGAAAACTGAGACATATTTGAACACGTCTCCTGATCACATGGTTGATCATACTCTAGGTTCCACATGCATGTTTTAGCTGAAGGAAGAATACCTTAAACCTGGGTAGTTGAAACCCGTGGAATGGGTACCATGCAATATGACTTCAAAGGGTCTTCATTTGCTCACCGAACCTCTCCAATCCTATCACTGCTGCGTTTATGCCCCTGTACACATGCTTGATTCTCTTTCGGAGACATAGCAATCCATAGGTTTTAAGATACTTACAAGTCAGGTACATTCTTAGGCGTTTAATATGCGGTGTTGAGTCCATTTCGTTGAGCAAGGAGTAGCTCTTGTCTATTCCATATTTGGCTTAAGGAACTTTATCTGTGCTCATTTCAATCTCTGGTTTTATGCAGCACCCCAACTCACCTTTACCCTTAAGCAAGCATAAGTTGGTTTTCTAAATTTGAGACCCTGTTCTGTTCTGTAATTCAGTTCCTGTGTAGCCAAG
Organism: Stenella coeruleoalba; assembly: GCF_951394435.1. NCBI lineage: Eukaryota > Metazoa > Chordata > Mammalia > Artiodactyla > Delphinidae > Stenella > Stenella coeruleoalba. The sequence continues at coordinate 51,794 of NW_027646122.1, forward strand.
TTTACATTCCATCTATTACTGATATCTTATGATGTTTCTTTTTCTGTGTGACTTATTTCAGTTAGAATCATCATACCTGAATCCACTCATTGTGCTGCTAAGGGCCTGATGACACAGATTTCATTGCTGAGTGATATTGCTTTGTAAGTAAATACCACAACTTCTTTATCCATTTTTCACTTTCTACAATGTTGAACTTGTACTGTAAACGAGGTTCTTGTAAACAGAGGCGTCCCAAACTTTGGGGTGGCTGTGTCTTTTTGATTTTAATTTCCCTAAGCTATAGGACCATAAGTGGCAGTGTCCTAGGCTCTGTTGCATTGTTTTTTAGATGTTTCAGGAAACACCATACACTTCTCCCGAGTGTCTGTTGGCAATTTACATCCTGCCCATCAGCATATCAAGGCTCCCAGTTCTCCATGGCCTGTCCTGCCTTTCTGGATTTTACACTTTTTTCAGATGGCCCTTTTGACCGGGGGGAAGTGAGACTTCATTGTAGTGCAGATTTCCTTTGCAAGCTTGCTTGGTTGGCCAAAAAGGGCGTATGCGTTTTTTCCTGAATATATTCAGGAAAAAACGCATACGCCCTTTTTGGCCAAGTGCATCATTGTGGACGTTCTGCCTCTTTTCCTATGCTTTCAATGCAATTCCAGTCTACCTCCTGAAATCGGTTTCCTGCAATTCTGCCCCGCTTTCAAGTCCTCTTGGCAGCCTTACTTCAGTCTATTTTTGGACGATAGCTGTCATTTATAACTCTGCAGGTTTGTGAATTACAGTGCCCCTGAGCTCCTTTCTTCACCTTGCTTTCTTGTGAGCTGGCCGCAACACCGCAGGATGGCTTCAGGCCCTAATCTGGTTCTGGCACGGCATGCTGAGCCTTTGGTTAATTCCTCTTCCTGGTGGGAAATGAGAGTTAAATTTGCCCGTTCAGACACCTCCAGCTAGTCTCTCATTGGTTCTCGCTATTCCTGTTCATCTTCTGCAGAAATTGCGAACTGGGCCAAACAGGAGGTTAAAGGGACTGACTCTCCAAGTGGGGAGAGTGTTAGTAAAGCGTCTGGAATGTTGCACCCGAGTACCAGGGTACGAAAACTGAGACATATTTGAACACGTCTCCCGATCACATGGTTGATCATACTCTAGGTTCCACATGCATGTTTTAGCTGAAGGAAGAATACCTTAAACCTGGGTAGTTGAAACCCGTGGAATGGGTACCATGCAATATGACTTCAAAGGGTCTTCATTTGCTCACCGAACATCTCCAAACCTATCACTGCTGCGTTTATGCCCCTGTACACATGCTTGATTCTCTTTCGGAGACATTGCAATGCATAGGTTTTAAGATACTTACTAGTCAGGTACATTCTTAGGCGTTTAATATGCGGTGTTGAGTCCATTTCGTTGAGCAAGGAGTAGCTCTTGTCTATTCCATATTTGGCTTAAGGAACTTTATCTGTGCTCATTTCAATCTCTGGTTTTATGCAGCACCCCACCTCACCTTTACCTTTAAGCAAGAATAAGTTGGTTTTCTAAATTTGAGACCCTGTTCTGTTCTGTAATTCAGTTCCTGTGTAGCCAAGTTTCCATTCCGTGTATTGGTGATATCTTATGATGTTTCTTTTTCTGTGTGACTTATTTCAGTTAGAATCATCAGACCTGAATCCACTCATTGTGCTGCTAAGGGCCTGATGACATAGATTTCATTGCTGAGTGATATTGCTTTGTAAGTAAATACCACAACTTCTTTATCCATTTTTCACTTTCTGCGATGTTGAACTTGTACTGTAAACGAGGTTCTTGTAAACAGAGCCGTTCCAAACTTTGGGGTGGCTGTGTCTTTTAGATTTTAAATTCCCTAAGCTATAGGACCATAAGTGGAAGTGCCCTAGGCTCTGTTGCTTTGTTTTTTAGATGTTTCAGGAAACACCATACACTTCTCCCGAGTGGTTCTTGGCAATTTACATCCCGCCCATCAGCATAACAAGGCTCCCAGTTCTCCATGGCCTGTCCTGCCTTTCTGGATTTTACACTTTTTTCAGATGGCCCTTTTTTCCGGGGGGAAGTGAGACTTCATTGTAGTGCAGATTTCCTTTGCAAGCTTGCTTGGTTGGCCAAAAAGGGCGTATGCGTTTTTTCCTGAATATATTCAGGAAAACACGCATACGCCCTTTTTGGCCAAGTGCATCATTGTGGACGTTCTGCCTCTTTTCCTATGCTTTCAATGCAATTCCAGTCTACCTCCTGAAATCGGTTTCCTGCAATTCTGCCCCGCTTTCAAGTCCTCTTGGCAGCCTTACTTCAGTCTATTTTTGAACGATAGCTGTCATTTATAACTCTGCAGGTTTGTGAATTACAGTGCCCCTGAGCTCCTTTCTTCAACTCGCTTTCTTTTGAGCTGGCCGCAACACCGCAGGATGGCTTCAGGCCCTAATCTGGTTCCGGCACAGCACGCTGAGCCTTTGGTTAATTCCTCTTCCTGGTGGGAAATGAGAGTGAAATTTGCCCGTCCAGACACCTCCAGCTAGTCTCTCATTGGTTCTCACTATTCCTGTTCATCTTCCGCAGAAATTGCAAACTGGGCCAAACAGGAGGTTAAAGGGACTGACTCTCCAAGTGGGGAGAGTGTTAGTAAAGCGTCTGGAATGTTGCACCCGAGTACCAGGGTACGAAAACTGAGACATATTTGAACACGTCTCCCGATCACATGGTTGATCATACTCTGGGTTCCACATGCATGTTTTAGCTGAAGGAAGAATACCTAAAACCTGGGTAGTTGAAACCCGTGGAATGGGTACCATGCAATATGACTTCAAAGGGTCTTCATTTGCTCACCGAACCTCTCCAATGCTATCACTGCTGCGTTTATGCCCCTGTACACATGCTTGATTCTCTTTCGGAGACATAGCAATCCATAGGTTTTAAGATACTTACTAGTCAGGTACATTCTTAGGCGTTTAATATGCGGTGTTGAGTCCATTTCGTTGAGCAAGGACTAGCTCTTGTCTATTCCATATTGGGCTTAAGGAACTTTATCTGTGCTCATTTCAATCTCTGGTTTTATGCAGCACCCCAACTCACCTTTCCCCTTAAGCAAGCATAAGTTGGTTTTCTAAATTTGAGACCCTGTTCTGTTCTGTAATTCAGTTCCTGTGTAGCCAAGTTTACATTCCGTGTATTACTGATATCTTATGATGTTTCTTTTTCTGTGTGACTTATTTCAGTTAGAATCATCATGCCTGAATCCACTCATTGTGCTGCTAAGGGCCTGATGACATAGATTTCATTGCTGAGTGATATTGCTTTGTAAGTAAATACCACAACTTCTTTATCCATTTTTCACTTTCTGCGATGTTGAACTTGTATGGTAAACGAGGTTCTTGTAAACAGAGGCGTCCCAAATTTTGGGGTGGCTGTGTCTTTTTGATTTTAATTTCCCTAAGCTATAGGACCATAAGTGGAAGTGCCCTAGACTCTGTTGCTTTGTTTTTTCGATGTTTCAGGAAACACCATACACTTCTCCTGAGTGTCTGTTGGCAATTTACATCCCGCCCATCAGCATAACAAGGCTCCCAGTTCTCCATGGCCTGTCCTGCCTTTCTGGATTTTACACTTTTTTCAGATGGCCCTTTTGACCGGGGGGAAGTGAGACTTCATTGTAGTGCAGATTTCCTTTGCAAGTTTGCTTGGTTGGCCAAAAAGGGCGTATGCGTTTTTTCCTGAATATATTCAGGAAAAAACGCATACGCCCTTTTTGGCCAAGTGCATCATTGTGGACGTTCTGCCTCTTTTCCTATGCTTTCAATGCAATTCCAGTCTACCTCCTGAAATCGGTTTCCTGCAATTCTGCCCCGCTTTCAAGTCCTCTTGGCAGCCTTACTTCAGTCTATTTTTGGACGATAGCTGTCATTTATAACTCTGCAGGTTTGTGAATTACAGTGCCCCTGAGCTCCTTTCTTCAACTCGCTTTCTTGTGAGCTGGCCGCAACACCGCAGGATGGCTTCAGGCCCTAATCTGGTTCCGGCACGGCACGCTGAGCCTTTGGTTAATTCCTCTTCCTGGTGGGATGTGAGTGTTAAATTTGCCCGTCAGGACACCTCCAGCTAGTCTCTCATTGGTTCTCGCTATTCCTGTTCATCTTCCGCAGAAATTGCAAACTGGGCCAAACAGGAGATTTAAGGGATTGACTCTGAAGTCGGGAGAGTGTTAGTAAAGCGTCTGGAATGTTGCACCCGAGTACCAGGGTACAAAAACTGAGACATATTTGAACACATCTCCCGATCACATGGTTGATCATACTCTAGGTTCCACATGCATGTTTTAGCTGAAGGAAGAATACCTTAAACCTGGGTAGTTGAAACCCGTGGAATGGGTACCATGCAATATGACTTCAAAGGGTCTTCGTTTGCTCACCGAACCTCTCCAATCATATCACTGCTGCGTTTATGCCCCTGTACACACGCTTGATTCTCTTTTGGAGACATAGAAATCCATAGGTTTTAAGATACTTACTAGTCAGTTACATTCTTAGGCGTTTAATATGGGGTGTTGAGTCCATTTCGTTGAGCAAGGAGTAGCTCTTGTCTATTCCATATTTGGCTTAAGGAACTTTATCTGTGCTCATTTCAATCTCTGGTTTTATGCAGCACCCCAACTCACCTTTCCCCTTAAGCAAGCATAAGTTGGTTTTCTAAATTTGAGACCCTGTTCTGTTCTGTAATTCAGTTCCTGTGTAGCCAAGTTTACATTCCGTGTATTACTGATATCTTATGATGTTTCTTTTTCTGTGTGACTTATTTCAGTTAGAATCATCATACCTGAATCCACTCATTGTGCTGCTAAGGGCCTGATGACATAGATTTCATTGCTGAGTGATATTGCTTTGTAAGTAAATACCACAACTTCTTTATCCATTTTTCACTTTCTGCGATGTTGAACTTGTATGGTAAACGAGGTTCTTGTAAACAGAGGCGTCCCAAATTTTGGGGTGGCTGTGTCTTTTTGATTTTAATTTCCCTAAGCTATAGGACCATAAGTGGAAGTGCCCTAGACTCTGTTGCTTTGTTTTTTCGATGTTTCAGGAAACACCATACACTTCTCCTGAGTGTCTGTTGGCAATTTACATCCCGCCCATCAGCATAACAAGGCTCCCAGTTCTCCATGGCCTGTCCTGCCTTTCTGGATTTTACACTTTTTTCAGATGGCCCTTTTGACCGGGGGGAAGTGAGACTTCATTGTAGTGCAGATTTCCTTTGTAAGTTTGCTTGGTTGGCCAAAAAGGGCGTATGCGTTTTTTCCTGAATATATTCAGGAAAAAACGCATACGCCCTTTTTGGCCAAGTGCATCATTGTGGACGTTCTGCCTCTTTTCCTATGCTTTCAATGCAATTCCAGTCTACCTCCTGAAATCGGTTTCCTGCAATTCTGCCCCGCTTTCAAGTCCTCTTGGCAGCCTTACTTCAGTCTATTTTTGGACGATAGCTGTCATTTATAACTCTGCAGGTTTGTGAATTACAGTGCCCCTGAGCTCCTTTCTTCAACTCACTTTCTTGTGACCTGGCCGCCACACTGCAGGATTGCTTGAGGCCCTAATCTGGTACCGGCACGGCACGCTGAGCCTTTGGTTAATTCCTCTTCCTGGTGGGAAATGAGAGTTAAATTTGCCCGTCCAGACACCTCCATCTAATCTCCCATTGGTTCTCCCTATTCCTGTTCATCTTCCGCAGAAATTGCAAACTGGGCCAAACAGGAGGTTAAAGGGACTGACTCTCCAAGTCGGGAGAGTGTTAGTAAAGCGTCTGGAATGTTGCACCCGAGTACCAGGGTACGAAAACTGAGACATATTTGAACACGTCTCCCGATCACATGGTTGATCATACTCTGTGTTCCACATGCATGTTTTAGCTGAAGGAAGAATACCTAAAACCTGGGTAGTTGAAACCCGTGGAATGGGTACCATGCAATATGACTTCAAAGGGTCTTCATTTGCTCACCGAACCTCTCCAATCCTATCACTGCTGCATTTATGCCCCTGTACACATGCTTGATTCTCTTTCGGAGACATAGCAATCCATAGGTTTTAAGATACTTACTAGTCAGGTACATTCTTAGGCGTTTAATATACGGTTTTGAGTCCATTTCGTTGAGCAAGGAGTAGCTCTTGTGTATTCCATATTTGGCTTAAGGAACTTTATCTGTGCTCATTTCAATCTCTGGTTTTATGCAGCACCCCAACTCACCTTTCCCCTTAAGCAAGCATAAGTTGGTTTTCTAAATTTGAGACCCTGTTCTGTTCTGTAATTCAGTTCCTGTGTAGCCAAGTTTACATTCCGTGTATTACTGATAGCTTATGATGTTTCTTTTTCTGTGTGACTTATTTCAGTTAGAATCATCATACCTGAATCCACTCATTGTGCTGCTAAGGGCCTGATGACACAGATTTCATTGCTGAGTGATATTGCTTTGTAAGTAAATACCACAACTTCTTTATCCATTTTTCACTTTCTGCGATGTTGAACTTGTACTGTAAACGAGGTTCTTGTAAACAGAGCCGTTCCAAACTTTGGGGTGGCTGTGTCTTTTTGATTTTAATTTCCCTAAGCTATAGGACCATAAGTGGAAGTGCCCTAGGTTCTGTTGCTTTGTTTTTTAGATGTTTCAGGAAACACCATACACTTCTCCCGAGTGTCTGTTGGCAATTTACATCCCGCCCATCAGCATAACAAGGCTCCCAGTTCTCCATGGCCTGTCCTGCCTTTCTGGATTTTACACTTTTTTCAGATGGCCCTTTTGACCGGGGGGAAGTGAGACTTCATTGTAGTGCAGATTTCCTTTGCAAGTTTGCTTGGTTGGCCAAAAAGGGCGTATGCGTTTTTTCCTGAATATATTCAGGAAAAAACGCATACGCCCTTTTTGGCCAAGTGCATCATTGTGGACGTTCTGCCTCTTTTCCTATGCTTTCAATGCAATTCCAGTCTACCTCCTGAAATCGGTTTCCTGCAATTCTGCCCCGCTTTCAAGTCCTCTTGGCAGCCTTACTTCAGTCTATTTTTGGACGATAGCTGTCATTTATAACTCTGCAGGTTTGTGAATTACAGTGCCCCTGAGCTCCTTTCTTCAACTCGCTTTCTTGTGAGCTGGCCGCAACACCGCAGGATGGCTTCAGGCCCTAATCTGGTTCCGGCACGGCACGCTTAGCCTTTGGTTAATTCCTCTTCCTGGTGGGATGTGAGTGTTAAATTTGCCCGTCAGGACACCTCCAGCTAGTCTCTCATTGGTTCTCGCTATTCCTGTTCATCTTCCGCAGAAATTGCAAACTGGGCCAAACAGGAGATTTAAGGGATTGACTGTGAAGTCGGGAGAGTGTTAGTAAAGCGTCTGGAATGTTGCACCCGAGTACCAGGGTACAAAAACTGAGACATATTTGAACACATCTCCCGATCACATGGTTGATCATACTCTAGGTTCCACATGCATGTTTTAGCTGAAGGAAGAATACCTTAAACCTGGGTAGTTGAAACCCGTGGAATGGGTACCATGCAATATGACTTCAAAGGGTCTTCGTTTGCTCACCGAACCTCTCCAACCATATCACTGCTGCGTTTATGCCCCTGTACACACGCTTGATTCTCTTTTGGAGACATAGAAATCCATAGGTTTTAAGATACTTACTAGTCAGTTACATTCTTAGGCGTTTAATATGGGGTGTTGAGTCCATTTCGTTGAGCAAGGAGTAGCTCTTGTCTATTCCATATTTGGCTTAAGGAACTTTATCTGTGCTCATTTCAATCTCTGGTTTTATGCAGCACCCCAACTCACCTTTCCCCTTAAGCAAGCATAAGTTGGTTTTCTGAATTTGAGACCCTGTGCTGTTTTGGAATTCAGTTCCTGTGTAGCCAAGTTTACATTCCGTGTATTAGTGATATCTTATGATGTTTCTTTTTCTGTGTGACTTATTTCAGTTAGAATCATCGTACCTGAATCCACTCATTATGCTGCTACGGGCCTGATGACATAGATTTCATTGCTGAGTGATACTGCATTGTACGTAAGTACCACAAGTTCTTTATCCATTTTTCACTTTGTGTGATATTGAACTTGTACGGTAAACGAGGTTCTTGTAAACAGAGGCGTCCCAAATTTTGGGGTGGCTGTGTCTTTTTGATTTTAATTTCCCTAAGCTATAGGACCATAAGTGGAAGTGCCCTAGGCTCTGTTGCTTTGTTTTTTAGATGTTTCAGGAAACACCATGCACTTCTCCTGAGTGTCTGTTGGCAATTTACATCCCGCCCATCAGCATAACAAGGCTCCCAGTTCTCCAGGGCCTGTCCTGCCTTTCAGGATTTTACACTTTTTTCAGATGGCCCTTTTGACCGGGGGGAAGTGAGACTTCATTGTACTGCAGACTTCTTTGCAAGCTTGCTTGGTTGGCCAAAAAGGGCGTATGCGTTTTTTCCTGAATATATTCAGGAAAAAACGCATACGCCCTTTTTGGCCAAGTGCATCATTGTGGACGTTCTGCCTCTTTTCCTATGCTTTCAATGCAATTCCAGTCTACCTCCTGAAATCGGTTTCCTGCAATTCTGCCCCGCTTTCAAGTCCTCTTGGCAGCCTTACTTCAGTCTATTTTTGGACGATAGCTGTCATTTATAACTCTGCAGGTTTGTGAATTACAGTGCCCCTGAGCTCCTTTCTTCAACTCGCTTTCTTGTGAGCTGGCCGCAACACCGCAGGATGGCTTCAGGCCCTAATCTGGTTCTGGCACGGCACGCTGAGCCTTTGGTTAATTCCTCTTCCTGGTGGGAAATGAGAGTTAAATTTGCCCGTCCAGACACCTCCAGCTAGTCTCTCTTTGGTTCTCACTATTCCTGTTCATCTTCCGCAGAAATTGCAAACTGGGCCAAACAGGAGGTTTAAGGCGCTGACTCTCCAAGTGGGGAGAGTGTTAGTAAAGCATCTGGAATGTTGCAGCCAAGTACCAGGGGAAGAAAACTGAGACATATTTGAACACATCTCCCGTTCACATGGTTGATCATACTCTGGGTTCCACATGCATGTTTTAGCTGAAGGAAGAATACCTGAAACCTGCAGAGTTGAGACCCGTGGAATGGGTACCATGCAATATGACTTCAAAGGGTCTTCATTTGCTCACCGAACCTCTCCAATCCTATCACTGCTGCGTTTATGCCCCTGTACACACGCTTGATTCTCTTTTGGAGACATAGCAATCCATAGGTTTTAAGATACTTACTAGTAAGGTACATTCTTAGGCGTTTAATATGGGGTGTCGAGTCCATTTCGTTGAGCAAGGAGTAGCTCTTGTCTATTCCATATTTGGCTTAAGGAACTTTATCTGTGCTCATTTCAATCTCTGGTTTTATGCAGCACCCCAACTCACCTTTCCCCTTAAGCAAGCATAAGTTGGCTTTCTAAATTTGAGACCCTGTTCTGTTCTGTAATTCAGTTCCTGTGTAGCCAAGTTTCCATTCCGTGTATTACTGATATCTTATGATGTTTCTTTTTCTGTGTGACTTATTTCAGTTAGCATCATCGTACCTGAATCCACTCATTATGCTGCCACGGGCCTGATGACATAGATTTCATTGCTGAGTGATACTGCATTGTACGTAAGTACCACAAGTTCTTTATCCATTTTTCACTTTCTGTGATATTGAACTTGTACGGTAAACGAGGTTCTTGTAAACAGAGGTGTCCCAAACTTTGGGGTGGCTGTGTCTTTTTGATTTTAATTTCCCTAAGCTATAGGACCATAAGTGGAAGTGCCCTAGGCTCTGTTGCTTTGTTTTTTAGATGTTTCAGGAAACACCATACACTTCTCCTGAGTGTCTGTTGGCAATTTACATCCCGCCCATCAGCATAACAAGGCTCCCAGTTCTCCATGGCCTGTCCTGCCTTTCTGGATTTTACACTTTTTTCAGATGGCCCTTTTGACTGGGGGGAAGTGAGACTTCATTGTAGTGCAGATTTCCTTTGCAAGTTTGCTTGTTTGGCCAAAAAGGGCGTATGCGTTTTTTCCTGAATATATTCAGGAAAAAACGCATACGCCCTTTTTGGCCAAGTGCATCATTGTGGACGTTCTGCCTCTTTTCCTATGCTTTCAATGCAATTCCAGTCTACCTCCTGAAATCGGTTTCCTGCAATTCTGCCCCGCATTCAAGTCCTCTTGGCAGCCTTACTTCAGTATATTTTTGGACGATAGCTGTCATTTATAACTCTGCAGGTTTGTGAATTACAGTGCCCCTGAGCTCCTTTCTTCAACTCACTTTCTTGTGAACTGGCCGCCACACTGCAGGATTGCTTGAGGCCCTAATCTGGTACCGGCACGGCACGCTGAGCCTTTGGTTAATTCCTCTTCCTGGTGGGAAATGAGAGTTAAATTTGCCCGTCCAGACACCTCCATCTAATCTCCCATTGGTTCTCCCTATTCCTGTTCATCTTCCGCAGAATTTGCAAACTGGGCCAAACAGGAGGTTAAAGGTGCTGACTCTCCAAGTGGGGAGAGTGTTAATAAAGCATCTGGAATGTTGCACCCGAGTACCAGGGGAGGAAAACTGAGACATATTTGAACACGTCTCCCGTTCACACAGTTGATCATACTCTGGGTTCCACATGCATGTTTTAGCTGAAGGAAGAATACCTGAAACCTGCAGAGTTGAGACCCGTGGAATGGGTACCATGCAATATGACTTCAAAGGGTCTTCATTTGCTCACCGAACCTCTCCAATCCTATCACTCCTGCGTTTATGCCCCTGTACACACGCTTGATTCCCTTTTGGAGACATAGCAATCCATAGGTTTTAAGATACTTACTAGTCAGGTACATTCTTAGGCGTTTAATATGGGGTGTTGAGTCCATTTCGTTCAGCAAGGAGTAGCTCTTGTCTATTCCATATTTGGCTTAAGGAACTTTATCTGTGCTCATTTCGATCTCTGGTTTTATGCAGCACCCCAACTCACCTTTCCCCTTAAGCAAGCATAAGTTGGTTTTCTAAATTTGAGACCCTGTTCTGTTCTGTAATTCAGTTCCTGTGTAGCCAAGTTTACATTCCGTGTATTACTGATATCTTATGATGTTTCTTTTTCTGTGTGACTTATTTCAGTTAGAATCATCATACCTGAATCCACTCATTGTGCTGCTAAGGGCCTGATGACATAGATTTCATTGCTGAGTGATATTTCTTTGTAAGTAAATACCACAACTTCTTTATCCATTTTTCACATTCTGCGATGTTGAACTTGTACTGTAAACGAGGTTCTTGTAAACAGAGGCGTCCCAAACTTTGGGGTGGCTGTGTCTTTTTGATTTTAATTTCCCTAAGCTATAGGACCATAAGTGGCATTGCCCTAGGCTCTGTTGCTTTGTTTTTTAGATGTTTCAGGAAACACCATACACTTCTCCCGAGTGTCTGTTGGCAATTTACATCCCGCCCATCAGCATAACAAGGCTCCCAGTTCTCCATGGCCTGTCCTGCCTTTCTGGATTTTACACTTTTTTAAGATGGCCCTTTTGACCAAGGGGAAGTGAGACTTCATTGTAGTGCAGATTTCCTTTGCAAGCTTGCTTGGTTGGCCAAAAAGGGCGTATGCGTTTTTTCCTGAATATATTCAGGAAAACACGCATACGCCCTTTTTGGCCAAGTGCATCATTGTGGACGTTCTGCCTCTTTTCCTATGCTTTCAATGCAATTCCAGTCTACCTCCTGAAATCGGTTTCCTGCAATTCTGCCCCGCTTTCAAGTCCTCTTGGCAGCCTTACTTCAGTCTATTTTTGGACGATAGCTGTCATTTATAACTCTGCAGGTTTGTGAATTACAGTGCCCCTGAGCTCCTTTCTTCAACTTGCTTTCTTGTGAGCTGGCCGCAACACCGCAGGATGGCTTCAGGCCCTAATCTGGTTCTGGCACGGCATGCTGAGCCTTTGGTTAATTCCTCTTCCTGGTGGGAAATGAGAGTTAAATTTGCCCGTTCAGACACCTCCAGCTAGTCTCTCATTGGTTCTCGCTATTCCTGTTCATCTTCCGCAGAAATTGCAAACTGGGCCAAACAGGAGGTTAAAGGGACTGACTCTCCAAGTGGGGAGAGTGTTAGTAAAGCGTCTGGAATGTTGCACCCGAGTACCAGGGTACGAAAACTGAGACATATTTGAACACGTCTCCCGATCACATGGTTGATCATACTCTAGGTTCCACATGCATGTTTTAGCTGAAGGAAGAATACCTTAAACCTGGGTAGTTGAAACCCGTGGAATGGGTACCATGCAATATGACTTCAAAGGGTCTTCATTTGCTCACCGAACATCTCCAAACCTATCACTGCTGCGTTTATGCCCCTGTACACATGCTTGATTCTCTTTCGGAGACATTGCAATGCATAGGTTTTAAGATACTTACTAGTCAGGTACATTCTTAGGCGTTTAATATGCGGTGTTGAGTCCATTTCGTTGAGCAAGGAGTAGCTCTTGTCTATTCCATATTTGGCTTAAGGAACTTTATCTGTGCTCATTTCAATCTCTGGTTTTATGCAGCACCCCACCTCACCTTTACCTTTAAGCAAGAATAAGTTGGTTTTCTAAATTTGAGACCCTGTTCTGTTCTGTAATTCAGTTCCTGTGTAGCCAAGTTTCCATTCCGTGTATTGGTGATATCTTATGATGTTTCTTTTTCTGTGTGACTTATTTCAGTTAGAATCATCAGACCTGAATCCACTCATTGTGCTGCTAAGGGCCTGATGACATAGATTTCATTGCTGAGTGATATTGCTTTGTAAGTAAATACCACAACTTCTTTATCCATTTTTCACTTTCTGCGATGTTGAACTTGTACTGTAAACGAGGTTCTTGTAAACAGAGCCGTTCCAAACTTTGGGGTGGCTGTGTCTTTTAGATTTTAAATTCCCTAAGCTATAGGACCATAAGTGGAAGTGCCCTAGGCTCTGTTGCTTTGTTTTTTAGATGTTTCAGTTAACACCATACACTTCTCCCGAGTGGTTCTTGGCAATTTACATCCCGCCCATCAGCATAACAAGGCTCCCAGTTCTCCATGGCCTGTCCTGCCTTTCTGGATTTTACACTTTTTTCAGATGGCCCTTTTTTCCGGGGGGAAGTGAGACTTCATTGTAGTGCAGATTTCCTTTGCAAGCTTGCTTGGTTGGCCAAAAAGGGCGTATGCGTTTTTTCCTGAATATATTCAGGAAAACACGCATACGCCCTTTTTGGCCAAGTGCATCATTGTGGTCGTTCTGCCTCTTTTCCTATGCTTTCAATGCAATTCCAGTCTACCTCCTGAAATCGGTTTCCTGCAATTCTGCCCCGCTTTCAAGTCCTCTTGGCAGCCTTACTTCAGTCTATTTTTGGACGATAGCTGTCATTTATAACTCTGCAGGTTTGTGAATTACAGTGCCCCTGAGCTCCTTTCTTCAACTCGCTTTCTTTTGAGCTGGCCGCAACACCGCAGGATGGCTTCAGGCCCTAATCTGGTTCCGGCACAGCACGCTGAGCCTTTGGTTAATTCCTCTTCCTGGTGGGAAATGAGAGTTAAATTTGCCCGTCCAGACACCTCCAGCTAGTCTCTCATTGGTTCTCACTATTCCTGTTCATCTTCCGCAGAAATTGCAAACTGGGCCAAACAGGAGGTTAAAGGGACTGACTCTCCAAGTGGGGAGAGTGTTAGTAAAGCGTCTGGAATGTTGCACCCGAGTACCAGGGTACGAAAACTGAGACATATTTGAACACGTCTCCCGATCACATGGTTGATCATACTCTGGGTTCCACATACATGTTTTAGCTGAAGGAAGAATACCTAAAACCTGGGTAGTTGAAACCCGTGGAATGGGTACCATGCAATATGACTTCAAAGGGTCTTCATTTGCTCACCGAACCTCTCCAATGCTATCACTGCTGCGTTTATGCCCCTGTACACATGCTTGATTCTCTTTCGGAGACATAGCAATCCATAGGTTTTAAGATACTTACTAGTCAGGTACATTCTTAGGCGTTTAATATGCGGTGTTGAGTCCATTTCATTGAGCAAGGAGTAGCTCTTGTGTATTCCATATTTGGCTTAAGGAACTTTATCTGTGCTCATTTCAATCTCTGGTTTTATGCAGCACCCCAACTCACCTTTCCCCTTAAGCAAGCATAAGTTGGTTTTCTAAATTTGAGACCCTGTTCTGTTCTGTAATTCAGTTCCTGTGTAGCCAAGTTTACATTCCGTGTATTACTGATAGCTTATGATGTTTCTTTTTCTGTGTGACTTATTTCAGTTAGAATCATCATACCTGAATCCACTCATTGTGCTGCTAAGGGCCTGATGACACAGATTTCATTGCTGAGTGATATTGCTTTGTAAGTAAATACCACAACTTCTTTATCCATTTTTCACTTTCTGCGATGTTGAACTTGTACTGTAAACGAGGTTCTTGTAAACAGAGCCGTTCCAAACTTTGGGGTGGCTGTGTCTTTTTGATTTTAATTTCCCTAAGCTATAGGACCATAAGTGGAAGTGCCCTAGGTTCTGTTGCTTTGTTTTTTAGATGTTTCAGGAAACACCATACACTTCTCCCGAGTGTCTGTTGGCAATTTACATCCCGCCCATCAGCATAACAATTCTCCCAGTTCTCCATGGCCTGTCCTGCCTTTCTGGATTTTACACTTTTTTCAGATGGCCCTTTTGACCGGGGGGAAGTGAGACTTCATTGTAGTGCAGATTTCCTTTGCAAGCTTGCTTGGTTGGCCAAAAAGGGCGTATGCGTTTTTTCCTGAATATATTCAGGAAAAAACGCATACGCCCTTTTTGGCCAAGTGCATCATTTTGGACGTTCTGCCTCTTTTCCTATGCTTTCAATGCAATTCCAGTCTACCTCCTGAAATCGGTTTCCTGCAATTCTGCCCCGCTTTCAAGTCCTCTTGGCAGCCTTACTTCAGTCTATTTTTGGACGATAGCTGTCATTTATAACTCTGCAGGTTTGTGAATTACAGTGTCCCTGAGCTCCTTTCTTCAACTCGCTTTCTTCTGAGCTGGCCGCAATACCGCAGGATGGCTTCAGGCCCTAATCTGGTTCCGGCACGGCACGCTGAGCCTTTGGTTAATTCCTCTTCCTGGTGGGAAATGAGAGTTAAATTTGCCTGTCCAGACACCTCCAGCTAGTCTCTCATTGTTTCTCGCTATTCCTGTTTATCTTCCGCAGAAATTGCAAACTGGGCCAAACAGGAGGTTAAAGGGACTGACTCTCCAAGTCGGGAGAGTGTTAGTAAAGCGTCTGGAATGTTGCACCCGAGTACCAGGGTACGAAAACTGAGACATATTTGAACACGTCTCCTGATCACATGGTTGATCATACTCTAGGTTCCACATGCATGTTTTAGCTGAAGGAAGAATACCTTAAACCTGGGTAGTTGAAACCCGTGGAATGGGTACCATGCAATATGACTTCAAAGGGTCTTCATTTGCTCACCGAACCTCTCCAATCCTATCACTGCTGCGTTTATGCCCCTGTACACATGCTTGATTCTCTTTCGGAGACATAGCAATCCATAGGTTTTAAGATACTTACAAGTCAGGTACATTCTTAGGCGTTTAATATGCGGTGTTGAGTCCATTTCGTTGAGCAAGGAGTAGCTCTTGTCTATTCCATATTTGGCTTAAGGAACTTTATCTGTGCTCATTTCAATCTCTGGTTTTATGCAGCACCCCAACTCACCTTTACCCTTAAGCAAGCATAAGTTGGTTTTCTAAATTTGAGACCCTGTTCTGTTCTGTAATTCAGTTCCTGTGTAGCCAAGTTTACATTCCATCTATTACTGATATCTTATGATGTTTCTTTTTCTGTGTGACTTATTTCAGTTAGAATCATCATACCTGAATCCACTCATTGTGCTGCTAAGGGCCTGATGACACAGATTTCATTGCTGAGTGATATTGCTTTGTAAGTAAATACCACAACTTCTTTATCCATTTTTCACTTTCTACAATGTTGAACTTGTACTGTAAACGAGGTTCTTGTAAACAGAGGCGTCCCAAACTTTGGGGTGGCTGTGTCTTTTTGATTTTAATTTCCCTAAGCTATAGGACCATAAGTGGCAGTGTCCTAGGCTCTGTTGCATTGTTTTTTAGATGTTTCAGGAAACACCATACACTTCTCCCGAGTGTCTGTTGGCAATTTACATCCTGCCCATCAGCATATCAAGGCTCCCAGTTCTCCATGGCCTGTCCTGCCTTTCTGGATTTTACACTTTTTTCAGATGGCCCTTTTGACCGGGGGGAAGTGAGACTTCATTGTAGTGCAGATTTCCTTTGCAAGCTTGCTTGGTTGGCCAAAAAGGGCGTATGCGTTTTTTCCTGAATATATTCAGGAAAAAACGCATACGCCCTTTTTGGCCAAGTGCATCATTGTGGACGTTCTGCCTCTTTTCCTATGCTTTCAATGCAATTCCAGTCTACCTCCTGAAATCGGTTTCCTGCAATTCTGCCCCGCTTTCAAGTCCTCTTGGCAGCCTTACTTCAGTCTATTTTTGGACGATAGCTGTCATTTATAACTCTGCAGGTTTGTGAATTACAGTGCCCCTGAGCTCCTTTCTTCACCTTGCTTTCTTGTGAGCTGGCCGCAACACCGCAGGATGGCTTCAGGCCCTAATCTGGTTCTGGCACGGCATGCTGAGCCTTTGGTTAATTCCTCTTCCTGGTGGGAAATGAGAGTTAAATTTGCCCGTTCAGACACCTCCAGCTAGTCTCTCATTGGTTCTCGCTATTCCTGTTCATCTTCTGCAGAAATTGCGAACTGGGCCAAACAGGAGGTTAAAGGGACTGACTCTCCAAGTGGGGAGAGTGTTAGTAAAGCGTCTGGAATGTTGCACCCGAGTACCAGGGTACGAAAACTGAGACATATTTGAACACGTCTCCCGATCACATGGTTGATCATACTCTAGGTTCCACATGCATGTTTTAGCTGAAGGAAGAATACCTTAAACCTGGGTAGTTGAAACCCGTGGAATGGGTACCATGCAATATGACTTCAAAGGGTCTTCATTTGCTCACCGAACATCTCCAAACCTATCACTGCTGCGTTTATGCCCCTGTACACATGCTTGATTCTCTTTCGGAGACATTGCAATGCATAGGTTTTAAGATACTTACTAGTCAGGTACATTCTTAGGCGTTTAATATGCGGTGTTGAGTCCATTTCGTTGAGCAAGGAGTAGCTCTTGTCTATTCCATATTTGGCTTAAGGAACTTTATCTGTGCTCATTTCAATCTCTGGTTTTATGCAGCACCCCACCTCACCTTTACCTTTAAGCAAGAATAAGTTGGTTTTCTAAATTTGAGACCCTGTTCTGTTCTGTAATTCAGTTCCTGTGTAGCCAAGTTTCCATTCCGTGTATTGGTGATATCTTATGATGTTTCTTTTTCTGTGTGACTTATTTCAGTTAGAATCATCAGACCTGAATCCACTCATTGTGCTGCTAAGGGCCTGATGACATAGATTTCATTGCTGAGTGATATTGCTTTGTAAGTAAATACCACAACTTCTTTATCCATTTTTCACTTTCTGCGATGTTGAACTTGTACTGTAAACGAGGTTCTTGTAAACAGAGCCGTTCCAAACTTTGGGGTGGCTGTGTCTTTTAGATTTTAAATTCCCTAAGCTATAGGACCATAAGTGGAAGTGCCCTAGGCTCTGTTGCTTTGTTTTTTAGATGTTTCAGGAAACACCATACACTTCTCCCGAGTGGTTCTTGGCAATTTACATCCCGCCCATCAGCATAACAAGGCTCCCAGTTCTCCATGGCCTGTCCTGCCTTTCTGGATTTTACACTTTTTTCAGATGGCCCTTTTTTCCGGGGGGAAGTGAGACTTCATTGTAGTGCAGATTTCCTTTGCAAGCTTGCTTGGTTGGCCAAAAAGGGCGTATGCGTTTTTTCCTGAATATATTCAGGAAAACACGCATACGCCCTTTTTGGCCAAGTGCATCATTGTGGACGTTCTGCCTCTTTTCCTATGCTTTCAATGCAATTCCAGTCTACCTCCTGAAATCGGTTTCCTGCAATTCTGCCCCGCTTTCAAGTCCTCTTGGCAGCCTTACTTCAGTCTATTTTTGGACGATAGCTGTCATTTATAACTCTGCAGGTTTGTGAATTACAGTGCCCCTGAGCTCCTTTCTTCAACTCGCTTTCTTTTGAGCTGGCCGCAACACCGCAGGATGGCTTCAGGCCCTAATCTGGTTCCGGCACAGCACGCTGAGCCTTTGGTTAATTCCTCTTCCTGGTGGGAAATGAGAGTGAAATTTGCCCGTCCAGACACCTCCAGCTAGTCTCTCATTGGTTCTCACTATTCCTGTTCATCTTCCGCAGAAATTGCAAACTGGGCCAAACAGGAGGTTAAAGGGACTGACTCTCCAAGTGGGGAGAGTGTTAGTAAAGCGTCTGGAATGTTGCACCCGAGTACCAGGGTACGAAAACTGAGACATATTTGAACACGTCTCCCGATCACATGGTTGATCATACTCTGGGTTCCACATGCATGTTTTAGCTGAAGGAAGAATACCTAAAACCTGGGTAGTTGAAACCCGTGGAATGGGTACCATGCAATATGACTTCAAAGGGTCTTCATTTGCTCACCGAACCTCTCCAATGCTATCACTGCTGCGTTTATGCCCCTGTACACATGCTTGATTCTCTTTCGGAGACATAGCAATCCATAGGTTTTAAGATACTTACTAGTCAGGTACATTCTTAGGCGTTTAATATGCGGTGTTGAGTCCATTTCATTGAGCAAGGAGTAGCTCTTGTGTATTCCATATTTGGCTTAAGGAACTTTATCTGTGCTCATTTCAATCTCTGGTTTTATGCAGCACCCCAACTCACCTTTCCCCTTAAGCAAGCATAAGTTGGTTTTCTAAATTTGAGACCCTGTTCTGTTCTGTAATTCAGTTCCTGTGTAGCCAAGTTTACATTCCGTGTATTACTGATAGCTTATGATGTTTCTTTTTCTGTGTGACTTATTTCAGTTAGAATCATCATACCTGAATCCACTCATTGTGCTGCTAAGGGCCTGATGACACAGATTTCATTGCTGAGTGATATTGCTTTGTAAGTAAATACCACAACTTCTTTATCCATTTTTCACTTTCTGCGATGTTGAACTTGTACTGTAAACGAGGTTCTTGTAAACAGAGCCGTTCCAAACTTTGGGGTGGCTGTGTCTTTTTGATTTTAATTTCCCTAAGCTATAGGACCATAAGTGGAAGTGCCCTAGGTTCTGTTGCTTTGTTTTTTAGATGTTTCAGGAAACACCATACACTTCTCCCGAGTGTCTGTTGGCAATTTACATCCCGCCCATCAGCATAACAATTCTCCCAGTTCTCCATGGCCTGTCCTGCCTTTCTGGATTTTACACTTTTTTCAGATGGCCCTTTTGACCGGGGGGAAGTGAGACTTCATTGTAGTGCAGATTTCCTTTGCAAGCTTGCTTGGTTGGCCAAAAAGGGCGTATGCGTTTTTTCCTGAATATATTCAGGAAAAAACGCATACGCCCTTTTTGGCCAAGTGCATCATTTTGGACGTTCTGCCTCTTTTCCTATGCTTTCAATGCAATTCCAGTCTACCTCCTGAAATCGGTTTCCTGCAATTCTGCCCCGCTTTCAAGTCCTCTTGGCAGCCTTACTTCAGTCTATTTTTGGACGATAGCTGTCATTTATAACTCTGCAGGTTTGTGAATTACAGTGTCCCTGAGCTCCTTTCTTCAACTCGCTTTCTTGTGAGCTGGCCGCAACACCGCAGGATGGCTTCAGGCCCTAATCTGGTTCTGGCACGGCACGCTGAGCCTTTGGTTAATTCCTCTTCCTGGTGGGAAATGAGAGTTAAATTTGCCCGTCCAGACACCTCCAGCTAGTCTCTCATTGGTTCTCGCTATTCCTGTTCATCTTCCGCAGAAATTGCAAACTGGGCCAAACAGGAGGTTAAAGGGACTAACTCTCCAAGTCGGGAGAGTGTTAGTAAAGCGTCTGGAATGTTGCACCCGAGTACCAGGGTACGAAAACTGAGACATATTTGAACACGTCTCCCGATCACATGGTTGATCATACTCTAGGTTCCACATGCAAGTTTTAGCTGAAGGAAGAATACCTTAAACCTGGGTAGTTAAAACCCATGGAATGGGTACCATGTAATATGACTTCAAAGGGTCTTCTTTTGCTCACCGAACCTCTCCAATCCTTTCACTGCTGTGTTTATGCCCCTGTACACATGCTTCATTCTCTTTCGGAGACATAGCAATCCATAGGTTTTAAGATACTTACTAGTCAGGTACATTCTTAGGCGTTTAATATGCGGTGTCGAGTCCATTTCGTTGAGCAAGCAGTAGCTCTTGTCTATTCCATATTTGGCTTAAGGAACTTTATCTGTGCTCATTTCGATCTCTGGTTTTATGCAGCACCCCAACTCACCTTTCCCCTTAAGCAAGCATAAGTTGGTTTTCTAAATTTGAGACCCTGTTCTGTTCTGTAATTCAGTTCCTGTGTAGCCAAGTTTACATTCCGTGTATTAGTGATATCTTATGATGTTTCTTTTTCTGTGTGACTTATTTCAGTTAGAAACATCGTACCTGAATCCACTCATTAAGCTGCTACGGGCCTGATGACAAAGATTTCATTGCTGAGTGATACTGCATTGTACGTAAGTACCACAACTTCTTTATCCATTTTTCACTTTCTGCGATATTGAACTTTTACAGTAAACGAGGTTCTTGTAAACAGAGGAGTCCCAAACTTTTGGGTGGCTGTGTCTTTTTGATTTAAATTTCCCTAAGCTATAGGACCATAAGTGGAAGTGCCCTAGGTTCTGTTGCTTTGTTTTTTAGATGTTTCAGGAAACACCATACACTTCTCCCGAGTGTCTGTTGGCAATTTACATCCCGCCCATCAGCATAACAATTCTCCCAGTTCTCCATGGCCTGTCCTGCCTTTCTGGATTTTACACTTTTTTCAGATGGCCCTTTTGACCGGGGGGAAGTGAGACTTCATTGTAGTGCAGATTTCCTTTGCAAGCTTGCTTGGTTGGCCAAAAAGGGCGTATGCGTTTTTTCCTGAATATATTCAGGAAAAAACGCATACGCACTTTTTGGCCAAGTGCATCATTGTGGACGTTCTGCCTCTTTTCCTATGCTTTCAATGCAATTCCAGTCTACCTCCTGAAATCGGTTTCCTGCAATTCTGCCCTGCTTTCAAGTCCTCTTGGCAGCCTTACTTCAGTCTATTTTTGGACGATAGCTGTCATTTATAACTCTGCAGGTTTGTGAATTACAGTGCCCCTGAGCTCCTTTCTTCAACTCGCTTTCTTTTGAGCTGGCCGCAACACCGCAGGATGGCTTCAGGCCCTAATCTGGTTCTGGCACAGCACGCTGAGCCTTTGGTTAATTCATCTTCCTGGTGGGAAATGAGAGTTAAATTTGCCCGTCCAGACACCTCCAGCTAGTCTCTCATTGGTTCTCGCTATTCCTGTTCATCTTCCGCAGAAATTGCAAACTGGGCCAAACAGGAGGTTAAAGGGACTGACTCTCCAAGTCGGGAGAGTGTTAGTAAAGCGTCTGGAATGTTGCACCCGAGTACCAGGGGAGGAAAACTGAGACATATTTGAACGCGTCTCCCGATCACATGGTTGATCATACTCTAGGTTCCACATGCATGTTTTAGCTGAAGGAAGAATACCTTAAACCTGGGTAGTTGAAACCCGTGGAATGGGTACCATGTAATATGACTTCAAAGGGTCTTCTTTTGCTCACCGAACCTCTCCAATCCTTTCACTGCTGTGTTTATGCCCCTGTACACACGCTTGATTCTCTTTTGGAGACATAGCAATCCATAGGTTTTAAGATACTTACTAGTCACGTACATTCTTAGGCGTTTAATATGGGGTGTTGAGTCCATTTCGTTGAGCAAGGAGTAGCTCTTGTCTATTCCATATTTGGCTTAAGGAAATTTATCTGTGCTCATTTCTATCTTTGGTTTTATGCAGCACCCCAACTCACCTTTCCCCTTAAGCAAGCATAAGTTGGTTTTCTAAATTTGAGACCCTGTTCTGTTTTGGAATTCAGTTCCTGTGTAGCCAAGTTTACATTCCGTGTATTAGTGATATATTATGATGTTTCTTTTTCTGTGTGACTTATTTCAGTTAGAATCATCGTACCTGAATCCACTCATTATGCTGCTACGGGCCTGATGACATAGATTTCATTGCTGAGTGATAGTGCATTGTACGTAAGTACCACAAGTTCTTTATCCATTTTTCACTTTCTGTGATATTGAACTTGCACGGTAAACGAGGTTCTTGTAAACAGAGGCGTCCCAAACTTTGGGGTGGCTGTGTCTTTTTGATTTTAATTTCCCTAAGCTATAGGACCATAAGTGGAAGTGCCCTAGACTCTGTTGTTTTGTTTTTTCGATGTTTCAGGAAACACCATACACTTCTCCCGAGTTTCTGTTGGCAATTTACATCCCGCCCATCAGCATAACAAGGCTCCCAGTTCTCCATGGCCTGTCCTGCCTTTCTGGATTTTACACTTTTTTCAGATGGCCCTTTTGACCGGGGGGAAGTGAGACTTCTTTGTAGTGCAGATTTCCTTTGCAAGTTTGCTTGGTTGGCCAAAAAGGGCGTATGCGTTTTTTCCTGAACATATTCAGGAAAAAACGCATACGCCCTTTTTGGCCAAGTGCATCATTGTGGACGTTCTGCCTCTTTTCCTATGCTTTCAATGCAATTCCAGTCTACCTCCTGAAATCGGTTTCCTGCAATTCTGCCCCGCTTTCAAGTCCTCTTGGCAGCCTTACTTCAGTCTATTTTTGGACGATAGCTGTCATTTATAACTCTGCAGGTTTGTGAATTACAGTGCCCCTGAGCTCCTTTCTTCAACTCGCTTTCTTGTGAGCTGGCCGCAACACCGCAGGATGTCTTCAGGCCCTAATCTGGTTCTGGCATGGCACGCTGAGCCTTTGGTTAATTCCTCTTCCTGGTGGGAAATGAGAGTTAAATTTGCCCATCCAGACACCTTCAGCTAGTCTCTCATTGGTTCTCGCTATTCCTGTTCATCTTCCACAGAAATTGCAAACTGGGCCAAACAGGAGGTTAAAGGGACTGACTCTCCAAGTGGGGAGAGTGTTAGTAAAGCGTCTGGAATGTTGCACCCGAGTACCAGGGTACGAAAACTGAGACATATTTGAACACGTCTCCCGATCACATGGTTGATCATACTCTAGGTTCCACATGCAAGTTTTAGCTGAAGGAAGAATACCTTAAACCTGGGTAGTTAAAACCCGTGGAATGGGTACCATGTAATATGACTTCAAAGGGTCTTCTTTTGCTCACCGAACCTCTCCAATCCTATCACTGCTGCGTTTATGCCCCTGTACACATGCTTGATTCTCTTTCGGAGACATAGCAATCCATAGGTTTTAAGATACTTTCTAGTCAGGTACATTCTTAGGTGTTTAATATGCGGTGTTGAGTCCATTTCATTGAGCAAGGAGTAGCTCTTGTCTATTCCATATTTGGCTTAAGGAACTTTATCTGTGCTCATTTCAATCTCTGGTTTTATGCAGCACCCCAACTCACCTTTACCCTTAAGCAAGCATAAGTTGGTTTTCTAAATTTGAGACCCTGTTCTGTTCTGTAATTCAGTTCCTGTGTAGCCAAGTTTACATTCCGTGTATTACTGATATCTTATGATGTTTCTTTTTCTGTGTGACTTATTTCAGTTAGAATCATCATACCTGAATCCACTCATTGTGCTGCTAAGGGCCTGATGACATAGATTTCATTGCTGAGTGATATTTCTTTGTAAGTAAATACCACAACTTCTTTATCCATTTTTCACATTCTGCGATGTTGAACTTGTACTGTAAACGAGGTTCTTGTAAACAGAGGCGTCCCAAACTTTGGGGTGGCTGTGTCTTTTTGATTTTAATTTCCGTAAGCTATACGACCATAAGTAGAAGAGCCCTAGGCTCTGTTGCTTTGTTTTTTAGATGTTTCAGGAAACACCATACACTTCTCCTGAGTGTCTGTTGGCAATTTACATCCCGCCCATCAGCATAACAAGGCTCCCAGTTCTCCATGGCCTGTCCTGCCTTTCTGGATTTTACACTTTTTTCAGATGGCCCTTTTGACCGGGGGGAAGTGAGACTTCATTGTAGTGCAGATTTCCTTTGCAAGCTTGCTTGGTTGGCCAAAAAGGGCGTATGCGTTTTTTCCTGAATATATTCAGGAAAAAACGCATACGCCCTTTTTGGCCAAGTGCATCATTGTGGACGTTCTGCCTCTTTTCCTATGCTTTCAATGCAATTCCAGTCTACCTCCTGAAATCGGTTTCCTGCAATTCTGCCCCGCTTTCAAGTCCTCTTGGCAGCCTTACTTCAGTCTATTTTTGGACGATAGCTGTCATTTATAACTCTGCAGGTTTGTGAATTACAGTGCCCCTGAGCTCCTTTCCTCAACTCGCTTTCTTTTGAGCTGGCCGCAAAACCGCAGGATGGCTTCAGGCCCTAATCTGGTTCCGGCACGGCACGCTGAGCCTTTGGTTATTTCCTCTTCCTGGTGGGAAATGAGAGTTAAATTTGCCTGTCCAGACACCTCCAGCTAGTCTCTCATTGGTTCTCGCTATTCCTGTTCATCTTCCGCAGAAATTGCAAACTGGGCCAAACAGGAGGTTAAAGGCGCTGGCTCTCCAAGTGGGCAGAGTGTTAGTAAAGCGTCTGGAATGTTGCACCCGAGTACCAGGGGACGAAAACTGAGACATATTTGAACACGTCTCCCGATCACATGGTTGATCATACTCTGGGTTCCACATGCATGTTTTAGCTGAAGGAAGAATACCTAAAACCTGGGTAGTTGAAACCCGTGGAATGGGTACCATGCAATATGACTTCAAAGGGTCTTCATTTGCTCACCGAACCTCTCCAATCCTATCACTGCTGCGTTTTTGCCCCTGTACACATGCTTGATTCTCTTTCGGAGACATAGCAATCTATAGGTTTTAAGATACTTACTAGTCAGGTACATTCTTAGGCGTTTAATATGCGGTGTTGAGTCCATTTCGTTGAGCAAGGACTAGCTCTTGTCTATTCCATATTTGGCTTAAGGAACTTTATCTGTGCTCATTTCAATCTCTGGTTTTATGCAGCACCACAACTCACCTTTCCCCTTAAGCAAGCATAAGTTGGTTTTCTAAATTTGAGATCCTGTTCTGTTCTGTAATTCAGTTCCTGTGTAGCCAAGTTTACATTCCATATATTACTGATATCTTATGATGTTTCTTTTTCTGTGTGACTTATTTCAGTTAGAATCATCATACCTGAATCCACTCATTGTGCTGCTAAGGGCCTGATGACATAGATTTCATTGCTGAGTGATATTGCTTTGTAAGTAAATACCACAACTTCTTTATCCATTTTTTACTTTCTGCGATGTTGAAATTGTACTGTAAACGAGGTTCTTGTAAACAGAGGCGTCCCAAACTTTGGGGTGGCTGTGTCTTTTTGATTTTAATTTCCCTAAGCTATAGGACCATAAGTGGAAGTGCCCTAGGCTCTGTTGCTTTGTTTTTTAGATGTTTCAGGAAACACCATACACTTCTCCCGAGTGTCTGTTGGCAATTTACATCCCGCCCATCAGCATAACAAGGCTCCCAGTTCTCCATGGCCTGTCCTGCCTTTCTGGATTTTACACATTTTTCAGATGGCCCTTTTGACCGGGGGTAAGTGAGACTTCATTGTAGTGCAGATTTCCTTTGCAAGCTTGCTTGGTTGGCCAAAAAGGGCGTATGCGTTTTTTCCTGAATATATTCAGGAAAAAACGCATACGCCCTTTTTGGCCAAGTGCATCATTGTGGACGTTCTGCCTCTTTTCCTATGCTTTCAATACAATTCCAGTCTACCTCCTGAAATCGGTTTCCTGCAATTCTGCCCCGCTTTCAAGTCCTCTTGGCAGCCTTACTTCAGTCTATTTTTGGACGATAGCTGTCATTTATAACTCTGCAGGTTTGTGAATTACAGTGCCCCTGAGCTCCTTTCTTCAACTCGCTTTCTTGTGACCTGGCCGCAACACCACAGGATGGCTTCAGGCCCTAATCTGGTTCTGGCACGGCACGCTGAGCCTTTGGTTAATTCCTCTTCCTGGTGGGAAATGAGAGTTAAATTTGCCCATCCAGACACCTCCAGCTAGCCTCTCATTGGTTCTCGCTATTCCTGTTCATCTTCCACAGAAATTGCAAACTGGGCCAAACAGGAGTTTAAAGGGACTGACTCTCCAAGTCGGCAGAGTGTTAGTAAAGCATCTGGAATGTTGCACCCGTGTACCAGGGGAGGAAAACTGAGACATATTTGAACACGTCTCCCGTTCACACGGTTGATCATACTCTGGGTTCCACATGCATGTTTTAGCTGAAGGAAGAATACCTTAAACCTGGAGAGTTGAGACCCGTGTAATGGGTACCATGCAATATGACTTCAAAGGGTCTTCATTTGCTCACCGAACCTCTCCAATCCTATCACTGCTGCGTTTATGCCTCTGTACACATGCTTGATTCTCTTTCAGAGACGTAGCAATCCATAGGTTTTAAGATACTTACTAGTCAGGTACATTCTTAGGCGTTTAATATGCGGTGTTGAGTCCATTTCGTTGAGCAAGGAGTAGCTCTTGTCTATTCCATATTTGGCTTAAGGAACTTTATCTGTGCTCATTTCAATCTCTGATTTTATGCAGCACCCCAACTCACCTTTCCCCTTAAGCAAGCATAAGTTGGTTTTCTAAATTTGAGACCCTGTTCTGTTCTGTAATTCAGTTCCTGTGTAGCCAAGTTTACATTCCGTGTATTACTGATAACTTATGATGTTTCTTTTTCTGTGTGACTTATTTCAGTTAGAATCATCATACCTGAATCCACTCATTGTGCTGCTAAGGGCCTTGTGACACAGATTTCATTGCTGAGTGATGTTGCTTTGTAAGTAAATACCACAACTTCTTTATCCATTTTTCACTTTCTGCGATGTTGAACTTGTACTATAAATGAGTTTCTTGTAAACAGAGTCGTTCCAAACTTTGGGGTGGCTGTGTCTTTTTGATTTTAATTTCCCTAAGCTATAGGACCATAAGTGGAAGTGCCCTAGGTTCTGTTGCTTTGTTTTTTAGATGTTTCAGGAAACACCATACACTTCTCCCGAGTGGTTCTTGGCAATTTACATCCCGCCCATCAGCATAACAAGGCTCCCAGTTCTCCATGGCCTGTCCTGCCTTTCTGGATTTTACACTTTTTTCAGATGGCCCTTTTGACTGGGGGGAAGTGAGACTTCATTGTAGTGCAGATTTCCTTTGCAAGCTTGCTTGGTTGGCCAAAAAGGGCGTATGCGTTTTTTCCTGAATATATTCAGGAAAAATCGCATACGCACTTTTTGGCTAAGTGCATCATTGTGGACGTTCTGTCTCTTTTCCTATGCTTTCAATGCAATTCCAGTCTACCTCCTGAAATCGGTTTCCTGCAATTCTGCCCTGCTTTCAAGTCCTCTTGGCAGCCTTACTTCAGTATATTTTTGGACAATAGCTGTCATTTATAACTCTGCAGGTTTGTGAATTACAGTGCCCCTGAGCTCCTTTCTTCAACTCGCTTTCTTTTGAGCTGGCCGCAACACCGCAGGATGGCTTCAGGCCCTAAATTGGTTCCGGTATGGCACGCTGAGCCTTTGGTTATTTCCTCTTCCTGGTGGGAAATGAGAGTTAAATTTGCCCGTCCAGACACCTCCAGCTAGCCTCTCATTGGTTCTCGCTATTCCTGTTCAACTTCGGCAGAAATTGCAAACTGTGCCAAACAGGAGGTTAAAGGCGCTGACTCTCCAAGTGGGGAGAGTGTTAGTAAAGCGTCTGGAATGTTGCACCCGAGTACCAGGGGAGGAAAACTGAGACATATTTGAACACGTCTCCCGATCACATGGTTGATCATACTCTGGGTTCCACATGCATGTTTTAGCTGAAGGAAGAATACCTAAAACCTGGGTAGTTGAAACCCGTGGAATGGGTACCATGCAATATGACTTCAAAGGGTCTTCATTTGCTCACCGAACCTCTCCAATCCTATCACTGCTGCGTTTATGCCCCTGTACACATGCTTGATTCTCTTTCGGAGACATAGCAATCCATAGGTTTTAAGATACTTACTAGTCAGGTACATTCTTAGGCGTTTAATATGCGGTGTTGAGTCCATTTCGTTGAGCAAGGAGTAGCTCTTGTCTATCCCATATTTGGCTTAAGGAACTTTATCTGTGCTCATTTCAATCTCTGGTTTTATGAAGCACCACAACTCACCTTTACCCTTAAGCAAGCATAAGTTTGTTTTCTAAATTTGAGACCCTGTTCTGTTCTGTAATTCAGTTCCTGTGTAGCCAAGTTTACATTCCGTGTATTACTGATATCTTATGATGTTTCTTTTTCTGTGTGACTTATTTCAGTTAGAATCATCATAGCTGAATCCACTCATTGTGCTGCTAAGGGCCTGATGACACAGATTTCATTGCTGAGTGATATTGCTTTGTAAGTAAATACCACAACTTCTTTATCCATTTTTCACTTTCTGCGATGTTGAGCTTGTACTGTAAACGAGGTTCTTGTAAACAGAGCCGTTCCAAACTTTGGGGTGGCTGTGTCTTTTTGATTTTAATTTCCCTAAGCTATAGGACCATAAGTGGAAGTGCCCTAGGCTCTGTTGCTTTGTTTTTTAGATGTTTCAGGAAACACCATACACTTCTACCGAGTGGTTGTTGGCAATTTACATCCCGCCCATCAGCATAACAAGGCTCCCAGTTCTCCATGGCCTGTCCTGACTTTCTGGATTTTACACTTTTTTCAGATGGCCCTTTTGACCGGGGGGAAGTGAGACTTCATTGTAGTGCAGATTTCCTTTGCAAGCTTGCTTGGTTGGCCAAAAAGTGCGTATGCGTTTTTTCCTGAATATATTCAGGAAAAAACGCATACGCCCTTTTTGGCCAAGTGCATCATTGTGGACGTTCTGCCTCTTTTCCTATGCTTTCAATGCAATTCCAGTCTACCTCCTGAAATCGGTTTCCTGCAATTCTGCCCCGCTTTCAAGTCCTCTTGGCAGCCTTACTTCAGTCTATTTTTGGACGATAGCTGTCATTTATAACTCTGCAGGTTTGTGAATTACAGTGCCCCTGAGCTCCTTTCTTCAACTCGCTTTCTTTTGAGCTGGCCGCAACACCGCAGGATGGCTTCAGGCCCTAAATTGGTTCCGGTACGGCACGCTGAGCCTTTGGTTATTTCCTCTTCCTGGTGGGAAATGAGAGTTAAATTTGCCCGTCCAGACACCTCCAGCTAGCCTCTCATTGGTTCTCGCTATTCCTGTTCAACTTCGGCAGAAATTGCAAACTGTGCCAAACAGGAGGTTAAAGGCGCTGACTCTCCAAGTGGAGAGAGTGTTAGTAAAGCGTCTGGAATGTTGCACCCGAGTACCAGGGGAGGAAAACTGAGACATATTTGAACACGTCTCCCGATCACATGGTTGATCATACTCTGGGTTCCACATGCATGTTTTAGCTGAAGGAAGAATACCTAAAACCTGGGTAGTTGAAACCCGTGGAATGGGTACCATGCAATATGACTTCAAAGGGTCTTCATTTGCTCACCGAACCTCTCCAATCCTATCACTGTTGCGTTTTTGCCCCTGTACACATGCTTGATTCTCTTTCGGAGACATAGCAATCTATAGGTTTTAAGATACTTACTAGTCAGGTACATTCTTAGGCGTTTAATATGCGGTGTTGAGTCCATTTCGTTGAGCAAGGAGTAGCTCTTGTCTATTCCATATTTGGCTTAAGGAACTTTATCTGTGCTCATTTCAATCTCTGGTTTTATGCAGCACCACAACTCACCTTTCCCCTTAAGCAAGCATAAGTTGGTTTTCTAAATTTGAGATTCTGTTCTGTTCTGTAATTCAGTTCCTGTGTAGCCAAGTTTACATTCCATATATTACTGATATCTTATGATGTTTCTTTTTCTGTGTGACTTATTTCAGTTAGAATCATCATACCTGAATCCACTCATTGTGCTGCTAAGGGCCTGATGACATAGATTTCATTGCTGAGTGATATTGCTTTGTAAGTAAATACCACAACTTCTTTATCCATTTTTCACTTTCTGCGATGTTGAAATTGTACTGTAAACGAGGTTCTTGTAAACAGAGGCGTCCCAAACTTTGGGGTGGCTGTATCTTTTTGATTTTAATTTCCCTAAGCTATAGGACCATAAGTGGCAGTGCCCTAGGCTCTGTTGCTTTGTTTTTTAGATGTTTCAGGAAACACCATACACTTCTCCCGAGTGTCTGTTGGCAATTTACATCCCGCCCATCAGCATAACAAGGCTCCCAGTTCTCCATGGCCTGTCCTGCCTTTCTGGATTTTACACATTTTTCAGATGGCCCTTTTGACCGGGGGGAAGTGAGACTTCATTGTAGTGCAGATTTCCTTTGCAAGCTTGCTTGGTTGGCCAAAAAGGGCGTATGCGTTTTTTCCTGAATATATTCAGGAAAAAACGCATACGCCCTTTTTGGCCAAGTGCATCATTGTGGACGTTCTGCCTCTTTTCCTATGCTTTCAATGCAATTCCAGTCTACCTCCTGAAATCGGTTTCCTGCAATTCTGCCCCGCTTTCAAGTCCTCTTGGCAGCCTTACTTCAGTCTATTTTTGGACGATAGCTGTCATTTATAACTCTGCAGGTTTGTGAATTACAGTGCCCCTGAGCTCCTTTCTTCAACTCGCTTTCTTGTGACCTGGCCGCAACACCGCAGGATGGCTTCAGGCCCTAATCTGGTTCTGGCACGGCACGCTGAGCCTTTGGTTAATTCCTCTTCCTGGTGGGAAATGAGAGTTAAATTTGCCCATCCGGACACCTCCAGCTAGCCTCTCATTGGTTCTCGTTATTCCTGTTCATCTTCCACAGAAATTGCAAACTGGGCCAAACAGGAGGTTAAAGGCGCTGACTCTCCAAAAGGGGAGAGTGTTAGTAAAGCGTCTGGAATGTTGCACCCGAGTACCAGGGTACGAAAACTGAGACATATTTGAACACGTCTCCCGTTCACATGGTTGATCATACTTGGGTTCCACATGCATGTTTTAGCTGAAGGAAGAATACCTTAAACCTGGAGAGTTGAGACCCGTGTAATGGGTACCATGCAATATGACTTCAAAGGGTCTTCATTTGCTCACCGAACCTCTCCAATCCTATCACTGCTACGTTTATGCCCCTGTACACATGCTTGGTTCTCTTTCGGAGACATAGCAATCCATAGGTTTTAAGATACTTACTAGTCAGGTACATTCTTAGGCGTTTAATATGCGGTGTTGAGTCCATTTCGTTGAGCAAGGAGTAGCTCTTGTCTATTCCATATTTGGCTTAAGGAACTTTATCTGTGCTCATTTCAATCTCTGGTTTTATGCAGCACCCCAACTCACCTTTACCATTAAGCAAGAATAAGTTGGTTTTCTAAATTTGAGACCCTGTTCTGTTCTGTAATTCAGTTCCTGTGTAGCCAAGTTTACATTCCGTGTATTACTGATATCTTATGATGTTTCTTTTTCTGTGTGACTTATTTCAGTTAGAATCATCATAGCTGAATCCACTCATTGTGCTGCTAAGGGCCTGATGACACAGATTTCATTGCTGAGTGATATTGCTTTGTAAGTAAATACCACAACTTCTTTATCCATTTTTCACTTTCTGCGATGTTGAACTTGTACTGTAAACGAGGTTCTTGTCAACAGAGCCGTTCCAAACATTGGGGTGGCTGTGTCTTTTTGATTTTAATTTCCCTAAGCTATAGGACCATAAGTGGAAGTGCCCTAGGTTCTGTTGCTTTGTTTTTTAGATGTTTCAGGAAACACCATACACTTCTCCCGAGTGGTTTTTGGCAATTTACATCCCGCCCATCAGCATAACAAGGCTCCCAGTTCTCCATGGCCTGTCCTGCCTTTCTGGATTTTACACTTTTTTCAGATGGCCCTTTTGACTGGGGGGAAGTGAGACTTCCTTGTAGTGCAGATTTCCTTTGCAAGCTTGCTTGGTTGGCCAAAAAGGGCGTATGCGTTTTTTCCTGAATATATTCAGGAAAAAACGCATACGCCCTTTTTGGCCAAGTGCATCATTGTGGACGTTCTGTCTCTTTTCCTATGCCTTCAATGCAATTCCAGTCTACCTCCTGAAATCGGTTTCCTGCAATTCTGACCCGCTTTCAAGTCCTCTTGGCAGCCTTACTTCAGTCTATTTTTGGACGATAGCTGTCATTTATAACTCTGCAGGTTTGTGAATTACAGTGCCACTGAGCTCCTTTCTTCAACTTGCTTTCTTGTGACCTGGCCGCAACACCGCAGGATGGCTTCAGGCCCTAATCTGGTTCCGGCACGGCACTCTGAGCCTTTGGTTATTTCCTCTTCCTGGTGGGAAATGAGAGTTAAATTTGCCCGTCCAGACACCTCCAGCTAGTCTCTCATTGGTTCTCGCTATTCCTGTTCATCTTCCGCAGAAATTGCAAACTGGGCCAAACAGGAGGTTAAAGGCGCTGACTCTCCAAGTGGGGAGAGTGTTAGTAAAGCGTCTGGAATGTTGCACCCGAGTAACAGGGGAGGAAAACTGAGACATATTTGAACACGTCTCCCGTTCACATGGTTGATCATACTTGGGTTCCACATGCATGTTTTAGCTGAAGGAAGAATACCTTAAACCTGGAGCGTTGAGACCCGTGTAATGGGTACCATGCAATATGACTTCAAAGGGTCTTCATTTGCTCACCGAACCTCTCCAATCCTATCACTGCTACGTTTATGCCCCTGTACACATGCTTGATTCTCTTTTGGAGACATAGCAATCCATAGGTTTTACGATACTTACTAGTAAGGTACATTCTTAGGCGTTTAATATGCGGTGTTGAGTCCATTTCGTTGAGCAAGGAGTAGCTCTTGTCTATTCCATATTTGACTTAAGGAACTTTATCTGTGCTCATTTCAATCTCTGGTTTTATGCAGCACCACAACTCACCTTTACCCTTAAGCAAGCATAAGTTGGTTTTCTAAATTTGAGACCCTGTTCTGTACTGTAATTCAGTTCCTGTGTAGCCAAGTTTCCATTCCGTGTATTACTGATATCTTATGATGTTTCTTTTTCTGTGTGACTTATTTCAGTTAGAATCATCATACCTGAATCCACTCATTGTGCTTCTAAGGGCCTGATGACACAGATTTCATTGCTGAGTGATATTGCTTTGTAAATAAATACCACAACTTCTTTATCCATTTTTCACTTTCTGCGATGTTGAACTTGTACTGTAAACGAGGTTCTTGTAAACAGAGCCGTTCCAAACTTTGGGGTGGCTGTGTCTTTTTGATTTTAATTTCCCTAAGCTATAGGACCATAAGTGGAAGTGCCCTAGGTTCTGTTGCTTTGTTTTTTAGATGTTTCAGGAAACACCATACACTTCTCCCGAGTGGTTGTTGGCAATTTACATCCCGCCCATCAGCATAACAAGGCTCCCAGTTCTCCATGGCCTGTCCTGCCTTTCTGGATTTTACACTTTTTTCAGATGGCCCTTTTGACCCGGGGGAAGTGAGACTTCATTGTAGTGCAGATTTCCTTTGCAAGCTTGCTTGGTTGGCCAAAAAGGGCGTATGCGTTTTTTCCTGAATATATTCAGGAAAAAACGCATACGCCCTTTTTGGCCAAGTGCATCATTGTGGACGATCTGCCTCTTTTCCTATGCTTTCAATGCAATTCCAGTCTACCTCCTGAAATTGGTTTCCTCCAATTCTGCCCCACTTTCAAGTCCTCTTGGCAGCCTTACTTCAGTCTGTTTTTGGACGATAGCTGTCATTTATAACTCTGCAGATTTGTGAATTACAGTGCCCCTGAGCTCCTTTCTTCAACTCGCTTTCTTGTGAGCTGGCCGCAACACCGCAGGATGGCTTCAGGCCCTAATCTGGTTCCGGCATGGCACGCTGAGCCTTTGGTTAATTCCTCTTCCTGGTAGGAAATGAGAGTTAAATTTGCCCGTCCAGATACCTCCAGCTAGTCTCCATTGGTTCTCGCTATTCCTGTTCATCTTCCGCAGAAATTGCAAACTGGGCCAAACAGGAGGTTAAAGGCGCTGACTCTCCAAATGGGGAGAGTGTTAGTAAAGCGTCTGGAATGTTACACCCGAGTACCAGGGGAGGAAAACTGAGACATATTTGAACACGTCTCCCATTCACATGGTTGATCATACTTGGGTTCCACATGCATGTTTTAGCTGAAGGAAGAATACCTTAAACCTGGAGAGTTGAGACCCGTGTAATGGGTACCATGCAATATGACTTCAAAGGGTCTTCATTTGCTCACCGAACCTCTCCAATCCTATCACTGCTACGTTTATGCCCCTGTACACATGCTTGATTCTCTTTTGGAGACATAGCAATCCATAGGTTTTACGATACTTACTAGTCAGGTACATTCTTAGGCGTTTAATATGCGGTGTTGAGTCCATTTCGTTGAGCAAGGAGTAGCTCTTGTCTATTCCATATTTGGCTTAAGGAATTTTATCTGTGCTCATTTCAATCTCTGGTTTTATGCAGCACCCCAACTCACCTTTCCCCTTAAGCAAGCATAAGTTGGTTTTCTAAATTTGAGACCCTGTTCTGTTCTGTAATTCAGTTCCTGTGTAGCCAAGTTTATATTCCGTGTATTACTGATATCTTATGATGTTTCTTTTTCTGTGTGACTTATTTCAGTTAGAATCATCATACCTGAATCCACTCATTGTGCTGCTAAGGGCCTGATGACACAGATTTCATTGCTGAGTGATATTGCTTTGTAAGTAAATACCACAACTTCTTTATCCATTTTTCACTTTCTGCGATGTTGAACTTGTACTGTAAACGAGGTTCTTGTAAACAGAGGCGTCCCAAACTTTGGGGTGGCTGTGTCTTTTTGATTTTAATTTCCCTAAGCTATAGGACCATAAGTGGCAGTGCCCTAGGCTCTGTTGCTTTGTTTTTTAGATGTTTCAGGAAACACCATACTCTTCTCCCAAGTGTCTGTTGGCAATTTACATCCCACCCATCAGCATAACAAGGCTCCCAGTTCTCCATGGCCTGTCCTGCCTTTCTGGATTTTACACTTTTTTCAGATGGCCCTTTTGACCGGGGGGAAGTGAGACTTCATTGTAGTGCAGATTTCCTTTGCAAGCTTGCTTGGTTGGCCAAAAAGGGCGTATGCGTTTTTTCCTGAATATATTCAGGAAAAAACGTATACGCCCTTTTTGGCCAAGTGCATCATTGTGGACGTTCTGCCTCTTTTCCTATGCTTTCAATGCAATTCCAGTCTACCTCCTGAAATCGGTTTCCTGCAATTCTGCCCCGCTTTCAAGTCCTCTTGGCAACCTTACTTCAGTCTATTTTTGGACGATAGCTGTCATTTATAACTCTGCAGGTTTGTGAATTACAGTGCCCCTGAGCTCCTTTCTTCAACTCACTTTCTTTTGTGCTGGCCGCAACACCGCAGAATGGCTTCAGGCCCTAATCTGGTTCCGGCACGGCACGCTGAGCCTTTGGTTAATTCCTCTTCCTGGTGGGAAATGAGAGTTAAATTTGCCCGTCCAGACACCTCCAGGTAGCCTCTCATTGGTTCTCGCTATTCCTGTTCATCTTCCGCAGAAATTGCAAACTGTGCCAAACCGGAGGTTAAAGGCGCTGACTCTCCAAGTGGGGAGAGTGTTAGTAAAGCGTCTGGAATGTTGCACCCGAGTTCCAGGGGAGGAAAACTGAGACATATTTGAACACGCCTCCCGATCACATGGTTGATCATACTCTGGGTTCCACATGCATGTTTTAGCTGAAGGAAGAATACCTAAAACCTGGGTAGTTGAAACCCGTGGAATGGGTACCATGCAATATGACTTCAAAGGGTCTTCATTTGCTCACCGAACCTCTCCAATCCTATCACTGCTGCGTTTATGCCCCTGTACACATGCTTGATTCTCTTTCGGAGACATAGCAATCCATAGGTTTTAAGATACTTACAAGTCAGGTACATTCTTAGGCGTTTAATATGCGGTGTTGAGTCCATTTCGTTGAGCAAGGAGTAGCTCTTGTCTATTCCATATTTGGCTTAAGGAACTTTATCTGTGCTCATTTCAATCTCTGGTTTTATGCAGCACCCCAACTCACCTTTACCCTTAAGCAAGCATAAGTTGTTTTTCTAAATGTGAGACCCTGTTCTGTTCTGTAATTCAGTTCCTGTGTAGCCAAGTTTCCATTCCGTGTATTACTGATATCTTATGATGTTTCTTTTTCTGTGTGACTTATTTCAGTTAGAATCATCATACCTGAATCCACTCATTGTGCTGCTAAGGGCCTGATGACATAGATTTCATTGCTGAGTGATATTGCTTTGTAAGTGAATACCACAACTTCTTTATCCATTTTTCACTTTCTGCGATGTTGAACTTGTACTGTAAACGAGGTTCTTGTAAACAGAGCCGTTCCAAACTTTGGGGTGGCTGTGTCTTTTTGATTTTAATTTCCCTAAGCTATAGGACCATTAGTGGAAGTGCCCTAGGCTCTGTTGCTTTGTTTTTTAGATGTTTCAGGAAACACCATACACTTCTCCCGAGTGTCTGTTGGCAATTTACATCCCGCCCATCAGCATAACAAGGCTCCCAGTTCTCAATGGCCTGTTGCATTTCTGGATTTTACACTCTTTTCAGATGGCCCTTTTGACCGGGGGTAAGTGAGACTTCATTGTAGTGCAGATTTCCTTTGCAAGCTTGCTTGGTTGGCCAAAAAGGGCGTATGCGTTTTTTCCTGAATATATTCAGGATAAAACACGTACGCACTTTTTGGCCAAGTGCATCATTGTGGACATTCTGCCTCTTTTCCTATGCTTTCAATGCAATTCCAGTCTACCTCCTGAAATCGGTTTCCTGCAATTCTGCCCCGCTTTCAAGTCCTCTTGGCAGCCTTACTTCAGTCTATTTTTGGACGATAGCTGTCATTTATAACTCTGCAGGTTTGTGAATTACAGTGCCCCTGAGCTCCTTTCTTCAACTTGCTTTCTTGTGACCTGGTCGCAACACCGCAGGATGGCTTCAGGCCCTAATCTGGTTCCGGCCCGGCACGCTGAGCCTTTGGTTATTTCCTCTTCCTGGTGGGAAATGAGAGTTAAATTTGCCCGTCCAGACACCTCCAGCTAGCCTCTCATTGGTTCTCGCTATTCCTGTTCATCTTCCGCAGAAATTGCAAACTGGGCCAAACAGGAGGTTAAAGGGACTGACTCTCCAAGTGGGGAGAGTGTTAGTAAAGCGTCTGGAATGTTGCACCTGAGTACCAGGGGAGGAAAACTGAGACATATTTGAACACGTCTCCCGATCACATGGTTGATCATACTCTAGGTTCCACATGCATGTTTTAGCTGAAGGAAGAATACCTTAAACCTGGGTAGTTGAAACCCGTGGAATGGGTACCATGCAATATGACTTCAAAGGGTCTTCATTTGCTCACCGAACCTCTCCAATCCTATCACTGCTGCGTTTATGCCCCTGTACACATGCTTGATTCTCTTTCGGAGACATAGCAATCCATAGGTTTTAAGATACTTACTAGTCAGGTACATTCTTAGGCGTTTAATATGGGGTGTTGAGTCCATTTCGTTGAGCAAGGAGTAGCTCTTGTCTATTCCATATTTGGCTTAAGGAACTTTATCTGTGCTCATTTCAATCTCTGGTTTTATGCAGCACCCCAACTCACCTTTACCCTTAAGCAAGAATAAGTTGGTTTTCTAAATTTGAGACCCTGTTCTGTTCTGTAATTCAGTTCCTGTGTAGCCAAGTTTACATTCCGTGTATTACTGATATCTTATGATGTTTCTTTTTCTGTGTGACTTATTTCAGTTAGAATCATCATACCTGAATCCACTCATTGTGCTGCTAAGGGCCTGATGACACAGATTTCATTGCTGTGTGATATTGCTTTGTAAGTAAATACCACAACTTCTTTATCCATTTTTCACTTTCTGCGATGTTGAACTTGTACTGTAAACGAGGTTCTTGTAAACAGAGCCCTTCCAAACTTTGGGGTGGCTGTGTCTTTTTGATTTTAATTTCCCTAAGCTATAGGACCATAAGTGGAAGTGCCATAGGTTCTGTTGCTTTGTTTTTTAGATGTTTCAGGAAACACCATACACTTCTCCCGAGTGGTTGTTGGCAATTTACATCCCGCCCATCAGCATAACAAGGCTCCCAGTTCTCCATGGCCTGTCCTGCCTTTCTGGATTTTACACTTTTTTCAGATGGCCCTTTTGACCGGGGGGAAGTGAGACTTCATTGTAGTGCAGATTTCCTTTGCAAGTTTGCTTGGTTGGCCAAAAAGGGCGTATGCGTTTTTTCCTGAATATATTCAGGAAAAAACGCATACGCCCTTTTTGGCCAAGTGCATCATTGTGGACGTTCTGCCTCTTTTCCTATGCTTTCAATGCAATTCCAGTCTACCTCCTGAAATCGGTTTCCTGCAATTCTGCCCCGCTTTCAAGTCCTCTTGGCAGCCTTACTTCAGTCTATTTTTGGACAATGGCTGTCATTTATAACTCTGCAGGTTTGTGAATTACAGTGCCCCTGAGCTCCTTTCTTCAACTCGCTTTCTTGTGACCTGGCCGCAACACCGCAGGATGGCTTCAGGCCCTAATCTGGTTCTGGCACGGCACGCTGAGCCTTTGGTTATTTCCTCCTCCTTGTGGGAAATGAGAGTTAAATTTGCCCATCCAGACACCTCCAGCTAGCCTCTCATTGGTTCTCGCTATTCCTGTTCATCTTCCGCAGAAATTGCAAACTGTGCCAAACCGGAGGTTAAAGGCGCTGACTCTCCAAGTGGGGAGAGTGTTAGTAAAGCGTCTGGAATGTTGCACCCGAGTACCAGGGGAGGAAAACTGAGACATATTTGAACACGCCTCCCGATCACATGGTTGATCATACTCTGGGTTCCACATGCATGTTTTAGCTGAAGGAAGAATACCTAAAACCTGGGTAGTTGAAACCCGTGGAATGGGTACCATGCAATATGACTTCAAAGGGTCTTCATTTGCTCACCGAACCTCTCCAATCCTATCACTGCTGCGTTTATGCCCCTGTACACATGCTTGATTCTCTTTCGGAGACATAGCAATCCATAGGTTTTAAGATACTTACAAGTCAGGTACATTCTTAGGCGTTTAATATGCGGTGTTGAGTCCATTTCGTTGAGCAAGGAGTAGCTCTTGTCTATTCCATATTTGGCTTAAGGAACTTTATCTGTGCTCATTTCAATCTCTGGTTTTATGCAGCACCCCAACTCACCTTTACCCTTAAGCAAGCATAAGTTGTTTTTCTAAATGTGAGACCCTGTTCTGTTCTGTAATTCAGTTCCTGTGTAGCCAAGTTTCCATTCCGTGTATTACTGATATCTTATGATGTTTCTTTTTCTGTGTGACTTATTTCAGTTAGAATCATCATACCTGAATCCATTCATTGTGCTGCTAAGGGCCTGATGACATAGATTTCATTGCTGAGTGATATTGCTTTGTAAGTGAATACCACAACTTCTTTATCCATTTTTCACTTTCTGCGATGTTGAACTTGTACTGTAAACGAGGTTCTTGTAAACAGAGCCGTTCCAAACTTTGGGGTGGCTGTGTCTTTTTGATTTTAATTTCCCTAAGCTATAGGACCATAAGTGGAAGTGCCCTAGGCTCTGTTGCTTTGTTTTTTAGATGTTTCAGGAAACACCATACACTTCTCCCGAGTGTCTGTTGGCAATTTACATCCCGCCCATCAGCATAACAAGGCTCCCAGTTCTCAATGGCCTGTTGCATTTCTGGATTTTACACTCTTTTCAGATGGCCCTTTTGACCGGGGGGAAGTGAGACTTCATTGTAGTGCAGATTTCCTTTGCAAGCTTGCTTGGTTGGCCAAAAAGGGCGTATGCGTTTTTTCCTGAATATATTCAGGATAAAACACATACGCACTTTTTGGCCAAGTGCATCATTGTGGACATTCTGCCTCTTTTCCTATGCTTTCAATGCAATTCCAGTCTACCTCCTGAAATCGGTTTCCTGCAATTCTGCCCCGCTTTCAAGTCCTCTTGGCAGCCTTACTTCAGTCTATTTTTGGACGATAGCTGTCATTTATAACTCTGCAGGTTTGTGAATTACAGTGCCCCTGAGCTCCTTTCTTCAACTCGCTTTCTTGTGACCTGGTCGCAACACCGCAGGATGGCTTCAGGCCCTAATCTGGTTCCGGCCCGGCACGCTGAGCCTTTGGTTATTTCCTCTTCCTGGTGGGAAATGAGAGTTAAATTTGCCCGTCCAGACACCTCCAGCTAGCCTCTCATTGGTTTTCGCTATTCCTGTTCATCTTCCGCAGAAATTGCAAACTGGGCCAAACAGGAGGTTAAAGGGACTGACTCTCCAAGTGGGGAGAGTGTTAGTAAAGCGTCTGGAATGTTGCACCTGAGTACCAGGGGAGGAAAACTGAGACATATTTGAACACGTCTCCCGATCACATGGTTGATCATACTCTAGGTTCCACATGCATGTTTTAGCTGAAGGAAGAATACCTTAAACCTGGGTAGTTGAAACCCGTGGAAAGGGTACCATGCAATATGACTTCAAAGGGTCTTCATTTGCTCACCGAACCTCTCCAATCCTATCACTGCTGCGTTTATGCCCCTGTACACATGCTTGATTCTCTTTCGGAGACATAGCAATCCATAGGTTTTAAGATACTTACTAGTCAGGTACATTCTTAGGCGTTTAATATGGGGTGTTGAGTCCATTTCGTTGAGCAAGGAGTAGCTCTTGTCTATTCCATATTTGGCTTAAGGAACTTTATCTGTGCTCATTTCAATCTCTGGTTTTATGCAGCACCCCAACTCACCTTTACCCTTAAGCAAGTATAAGTTGGTTTTCTAAATTTGAGACCCTGTTCTGTTCTGTAATTCAGTTCCTGTGTAGCCAAGTTTCCATTCCGTGTATTACTGATATCTTATGATGTTTCTTTTTCTGTGTGACTTATTTCAGTTAGAATCATCATACCTGAATCCACTCATTGTGCTGCTAAGGGCCTGATGACACAGATTTCATTGCTGTGTGATATTGCTTTGTAAGTAAATACCACAACTTCTTTATCCATTTTTCACTTTCTGCGATGTTGAACTTGTACTGTAAACGAGGTTCTTGTAAACAGAGCCCTTCCAAACTTTGGGGTGGCTGTGTCTTTTTGATTTTAATTTCCCTAAGCTATAGGACCATAAGTGGAAGTGCCATAGGTTCTGTTGCTTTGTTTTTTAGATGTTTCAGGAAACACCATACACTTCTCCCGAGTGGTTGTTGGCAATTTACATCCCGCCCATCAGCATAACAAGGCTCCCAGTTCTCCATGGCCTGTCCTGCCTTTCTGGATTTTACACTTTTTTCAGATGGCCCTTTTGACCGGGGGGAAGTGAGACTTCATTGTAGTGCAGATTTCCTTTGCAAGCTTGCTTGGTTGGCCAAAAAGGGCGTATGCGTTTTTTCCTGAATATATTCAGGAAAAAACGCATACGCCCTTTTTGGCCAAGTGCATCATTGTGGACGTTCTGCCTCTTTTCCTATGCTTTCAATGCAACTCCAGTC
Organism: Stenella coeruleoalba; assembly: GCF_951394435.1. NCBI lineage: Eukaryota > Metazoa > Chordata > Mammalia > Artiodactyla > Delphinidae > Stenella > Stenella coeruleoalba. The sequence continues at coordinate 93,518 of NW_027646122.1, forward strand.
TACCTCCTGAAATCGGTTTCCTGCAATTCTGCCCCGCTTTCAAGTCCTCTTGGCAGCCTTACTTCAGTCTATTTTTGGACGATAGCTGTCATTTATAACTCTGCAGGTTTGTGAATTACAGTGCCCCTGAGCTCCTTTCTTCAACTCGCTTTCTTGTGACCTGGCCGCAACACCGCAGGATGGCTTCAGGCCCTAATCTGGTTCCGGCCCGGCATGCTGAGCCTTTGGTTAATTCCTCTTCCTGGTGGGAAATGAGAGTTAAATTTGCCCGTCCAGACACCTCCAGCTAGCCTCTCATTGGTTCTCGCTATTCCTGTTCATTTTCCGCAGAAATTGCAAACTGGGCCAAACAGAAGGTTAAAGGGACTGACTCTCCAAGTCGGGAGAGTGTTAGTAAAGCGTCTGGAATGTTGCACCCGAGTACCAGGGTACAAAAACTGAGACATATTTGAAAACGCCTCCCGATCGCATGGTTGATCATACTCTAGGTTCCACATGCATGTTTTAGCTGAAGGAAGAAAACCTAAAACCTGGGTAGTTGAAACCCGTGGAATGGGTACCATGCAATATGACTTCAAAGGGTCTTCATTTGCTCACCGAACCTCTCCAATCCTATCACTGCTGCGTTTATGCCCCTGTACACATGCTTGATTCTCTTTCGGAGACATAGCAATCCATAGGTTTTAAGATACTTACTAGTCAGGTACATTCTTAGGCGTTTAATATGCGGTGTTGAGTCCATTTCATTGAGCAAGGAGTAGCTCTTGTCTATTCCATATTTGGCTTAAGGAACTTTATCTGTGCTCATTTCGATCTCTGCTTATGCAGCACCCCAATTCACCTTTATCCTTAAGCAAGCATAAGTTGGTTTTCTAAATTTGAGACCCTGTTCTGTTCTGTAATTCAGTTCCTGTGTAGCCAAGTTTACATTCCGTGTATTACAGATATCTTATGATGTTTCTTTTTCTGTGTGACTTCTTTCAGTTAGAATCATCATACCTGAATCCACTCATTGTGCTGCTAAGGGCCTGATGACACAGATTTCATTGCTGAGTGATATTGCTTTGTAAGTAAATACCACAACTTCTTTATCCATTTTTCACTTTCTGCGATGTTGAACTTGTACTGTAAACGAGGTTCTTGTAAACAGAGCCGTTCCAAACTTTGGGGTGGCTGTGTCTTTTTGATTTTAATTTCCCTAAGCTATAGGACCATAAGTGGAAGTGCCATAGGTTCTGTTGCTTTGTTTTTTAGATGTTTCAGGAAACACCATACACTTCTCCCGAGTGGTTGTTGGCAATTTACATCCCGCCCATCAGCATAACAAGGCTCCCAGTTCTCCATGGCCTGTCCTGCCTTTCTGGATTTTACACTTTTTTCAGATGGCCCTTTTGACCGGGGGTAGTGAGACTTCATTGTAGTGCAGATTTCCTTTGCAAGTTTGCTTGGTTGGCCAAAAAGGGCGTATGCGTTTTTTCCTGAATATATTCAGGAAAAAACGCATACGTCCTTTTTGGCCAAGTGCATCATTGTGGACGTTCTGCCTCTTTTCCTATGCTTTCAATGCAATTCCAGTCAACCTCCTGAAATCGGTTTCCTGCAATTCTGCCCCGCTTTCAAGTCCTCTTGGCAGCCTTACTTCAGTCTATTTTTGGACAATGGCTGTCATTTATAACTCTGCAGGTTTGTGAATTACAGTGCCCCTGAGCTCCTTTCTTCAACTCGCTTTCTTGTGACCTGGCCGCAACACCGCAGGATGGCTTCAGGCCCTAATCTGGTTCTGGCACGGCACGCTGAGCCTTTGGTTATTTCCTCCTCCTGGTGGGAAATGAGAGTTAAATTTGCCCATCCAGACACCTCCAGCTAGCCTCTCATTGGTTCTCGCTATTCCTGTTCATCTTCCGCAGAAATTGCAAACTGTGCCAAACCGGAGGTTAAAGGCGCTGACTCTCCAAGTGGGGAGAGTGTTAGTAAAGCGTCTGGAATGTTGCACCCGAGTACCAGGGGAGGAAAACTGAGACATATTTGAACACGCCTCCCGATCACATGGTTGATCATACTCTGGGTTCCACATGCATGTTTTAGCTGAAGGAAGAATACCTAAAACCTGGGTAGTTGAAACCCGTGGAATGGGTACCATGCAATATGACTTCAAAGGGTCTTCATTTGCTCACCGAACCTCTCCAATCCTATCACTGCTGCGTTTATGCCCCTGTACACATGCTTGATTCTCTTTCGGAGACATAGCAATCCATAGGTTTTAAGATACTTACAAGTCAGGTACATTCTTAGGCGTTTAATATGCGGTGTTGAGTCCATTTCGTTGAGCAAGGAGTAGCTCTTGTCTATTCCATATTTGGCTTAAGGAACTTTATCTGTGCTCATTTCAATCTCTGGTTTTATGCAGCACCCCAACTCACCTTTACCCTTAAGCAAGCATAAGTTGTTTTTCTAAATGTGAGACCCTGTTCTGTTCTGTAATTCAGTTCCTGTGTAGCCAAGTTTCCATTCCGTGTATTACTGATATCTTATGATGTTTCTTTTTCTGTGTGACTTATTTCAGTTAGAATCATCATACCTGAATCCACTCATTGTGCTGCTAAGGGCCTGATGACATAGATTTCATTGCTGAGTGATATTGCTTTGTAAGTGAATACCACAACTTCTTTATCCATTTTTCACTTTCTGCGATGTTGAACTTGTACTGTAAACGAGGTTCTTGTAAACAGAGCCGTTCCAAACTTTGGGGTGGCTGTGTCTTTTTGATTTTAATTTCCCTAAGCTATAGGACCATAAGTGGAAGTGCCCTAGGCTCTGTTGCTTTGTTTTTTAGATGTTTCAGGAAACACCATACACTTCTCCCGAGTGTCTGTTGGCAATTTACATCCCGCCCATCAGCATAACAAGGCTCCCAGTTCTCAATGGCCTGTTGCATTTCTGGATTTTACACTCTTTTCAGATGGCCCTTTTGACCGGGGGGAAGTGAGACTTCATTGTAGTGCAGATTTCCTTTGCAAGCTTGCTTGGTTGGCCAAAAAGGGCGTATGCGTTTTTTCCTGAATATATTCAGGATAAAACACATACGCACTTTTTGGCCAAGTGCATCATTGTGGACATTCTGCCTCTTTTCCTATGCTTTCAATGCAATTCCAGTCTACCTCCTGAAATCGGTTTCCTGCAATTCTGCCCCGCTTTCAAGTCCTCTTGGCAGCCTTACTTCAGTCTATTTTTGGACGATAGCTGTCATTTATAACTCTGCAGGTTTGTGAATTACAGTGCCCCTGAGCTCCTTTCTTCAACTCGCTTTCTTGTGACCTGGTCGCAACACCGCAGGATGGCTTCAGGCCCTAATCTGGTTCCGGCCCGGCACGCTGAGCCTTTGGTTATTTCCTCTTCCTGGTGGGAAATGAGAGTTAAATTTGCCCGTCCAGACACCTCCAGCTAGCCTCTCATTGGTTTTCGCTATTCCTGTTCATCTTCCGCAGAAATTGCAAACTGGGCCAAACAGGAGGTTAAAGGGACTGACTCTCCAAGTGGGGAGAGTGTTAGTAAAGCGTCTGGAATGTTGCACCTGAGTACCAGGGGAGGAAAACTGAGACATATTTGAACACGTCTCCCGATCACATGGTTGATCATACTCTAGGTTCCACATGCATGTTTTAGCTGAAGGAAGAATACCTTAAACCTGGGTAGTTGAAACCCGTGGAAAGGGTACCATGCAATATGACTTCAAAGGGTCTTCATTTGCTCACCGAACCTCTCCAATCCTATCACTGCTGCGTTTATGCCCCTGTACACATGCTTGATTCTCTTTCGGAGACATAGCAATCCATAGGTTTTAAGATACTTACTAGTCAGGTACATTCTTAGGCGTTTAATATGGGGTGTTGAGTCCATTTCGTTGAGCAAGGAGTAGCTCTTGTCTATTCCATATTTGGCTTAAGGAACTTTATCTGTGCTCATTTCAATCTCTGGTTTTATGCAGCACCCCAACTCACCTTTACCCTTAAGCAAGTATAAGTTGGTTTTCTAAATTTGAGACCCTGTTCTGTTCTGTAATTCAGTTCCTGTGTAGCCAAGTTTCCATTCCGTGTATTACTGATATCTTATGATGTTTCTTTTTCTGTGTGACTTATTTCAGTTAGAATCATCATACCTGAATCCACTCATTGTGCTGCTAAGGGCCTGATGACACAGATTTCATTGCTGTGTGATATTGCTTTGTAAGTAAATACCACAACTTCTTTATCCATTTTTCACTTTCTGCGATGTTGAACTTGTACTGTAAACGAGGTTCTTGTAAACAGAGCCGTTCCAAACTTTGGGGTGGCTGTGTCTTTTTGATTTTAATTTCCCTAAGCTATAGGACCATAAGTGGAAGTGCCATAGGTTCTGTTGCTTTGTTTTTTAGATGTTTCAGGAAACACCATACACTTCTCCCGAGTGGTTGTTGGCAATTTACATCCCGCCCATCAGCATAACAAGGCTCCCAGTTCTCCATGGCCTGTCCTGCCTTTCTGGATTTTACACTTTTTTCAGATGGCCCTTTTGACCGGGGGGAAGTGAGACTTCATTGTAGTGCAGATTTCCTTTGCAAGCTTGCTTGGTTGGCCAAAAAGGGCGTATGCGTTTTTTCCTGAATATATTCAGGAAAAAACGCATACGCCCTTTTTGGCCAAGTGCATCATTGTGGACGTTCTGCCTCTTTTCCTATGCTTTCAATGCAACTCCAGTCTACCTCCTGAAATCGGTTTCCTGCAATTCTGCCCCGCTTTCAAGTCCTCTTGGCAGCCTTACTTCAGTCTATTTTTGGACGATAGCTGTCATTTATAACTCTGCAGGTTTGTGAATTACAGTGCCCCTGAGCTCCTTTCTTCAACTCGCTTTCTTGTGACCTGGCCGCAACACCGCAGGATGGCTTCAGGCCCTAATCTGGTTCCGGCCCGGCATGCTGAGCCTTTGGTTAATTCCTCTTCCTGGTGGGAAATGAGAGTTAAATTTGCCCGTCCAGACACCTCCAGCTAGCCTCTCATTGGTTCTCGCTATTCCTGTTCATTTTCCGCAGAAATTGCAAACTGGGCCAAACAGAAGGTTAAAGGGACTGACTCTCCAAGTCGGGAGAGTGTTAGTAAAGCGTCTGGAATGTTGCACCCGAGTACCAGGGTACAAAAACTGAGACATATTTGAACACGCCTCCCGATCGCATGGTTGATCATACTCTAGGTTCCACATGCATGTTTTAGCTGAAGGAAGAATACCTAAAACCTGGGTAGTTGAAACCCGTGGAATGGGTACCATGCAATATGACTTCAAAGGGTCTTCATTTGCTCACCGAACCTCTCCAATCCTATCACTGCTGCGTTTATGCCCCTGTACACATGCTTGATTCTCTTTCGGAGACATAGCAATCCATAGGTTTTAAGATACTTACTAGTCAGGTACATTCTTAGGCGTTTAATATGCGGTGTTGAGTCCATTTCATTGAGCAAGGAGTAGCTCTTGTCTATTCCATATTTGGCTTAAGGAACTTTATCTGTGCTCATTTCGATCTCTGCTTATGCAGCACCCCAATTCACCTTTATCCTTAAGCAAGCATAAGTTGGTTTTCTAAATTTGAGACCCTGTTCTGTTCTGTAATTCAGTTCCTGTGTAGCCAAGTTTACATTCCGTGTATTACAGATATCTTATGATGTTTCTTTTTCTGTGTGACTTCTTTCAGTTAGAATCATCATACCTGAATCCACTCATTGTGCTGCTAAGGGCCTGATGACACAGATTTCATTGCTGAGTGATATTGCTTTGTAAGTAAATACCACAACTTCTTTATCCATTTTTCACTTTCTGCGATGTTGAACTTGTACTGTAAACGAGGTTCTTGTAAACAGAGCCGTTCCAAACTTTGGGGTGGCTGTGTCTTTTTGATTTTAATTTCCCTAAGCTATAGGACCATAAGTGGAAGTGCCCTAGGTTCTGTTGCTTTGTTTTTTAGATGTTTCAGGAAACACCATACACTTCTCCCGAGTGGTTGTTGGCAATTTACATCCCGCCCATCAGCATAACAAGGCTCCCAGTTCTCCATGGCCTGTCCTGCCTTTCTGGATTTTACACTTTTTTCAGATGGCCCTTTTGACCGGGGGTAGTGAGACTTCATTGTAGTGCAGATTTCCTTTGCAAGTTTGCTTGGTTGGCCAAAAAGGGCGTATGCGTTTTTTCCTGAATATATTCAGGAAAAAACGCATACGCCCTTTTTGGCCAAGTGCATCATTGTGGACGTTCTGCCTCTTTTCCTATGCTTTCAATGCAATTCCAGTCTACCTCCTGAAATCGGTTTCCTGCAATTCTGCCCCGCTTTCAAGTCCTCTTGGCAGCCTTACTTCAGTCTATTTTTGGACAATGGCTGTCATTTATAACTCTGCAGGTTTGTGAATTACAGTGCCCCTGAGCTCCTTTCTTCAACTCGCTTTCTTGTGACCTGGCCGCAACACCGCAGGATGGCTTCAGGCCCTAATCTGGTTCTGGCACGGCACGCTGAGCCTTTGGTTATTTCCTCCTCCTGGTGGGAAATGAGAGTTAAATTTGCCCATCCAGACACCTCCAGCTAGCCTCTCATTGGTTCTCGCTATTCCTGTTCATCTTCCGCAGAAATTGCAAACTGTGCCAAACCGGAGGTTAAAGGCGCTGACTCTCCAAGTGGGGAGAGTGTTAGTAAAGCGTCTGGAATGTTGCACCCGAGTACCAGGGGAGGAAAACTGAGACATATTTGAACACGCCTCCCGATCACATGGTTGATCATACTCTGGGTTCCACATGCATGTTTTAGCTGAAGGAAGAATACCTAAAACCTGGGTAGTTGAAACCCGTGGAATGGGTACCATGCAATATGACTTCAAAGGGTCTTCATTTGCTCACCGAACCTCTCCAATCCTATCACTGCTGCGTTTATGCCCCTGTACACATGCTTGATTCTCTTTCGGAGACATAGCAATCCATAGGTTTTAAGATACTTACAAGTCAGGTACATTCTTAGGCGTTTAATATGCGGTGTTGAGTCCATTTCGTTGAGCAAGGAGTAGCTCTTGTCTATTCCATATTTGGCTTAAGGAACTTTATCTGTGCTCATTTCAATCTCTGGTTTTATGCAGCACCCCAACTCACCTTTACCCTTAAGCAAGCATAAGTTGTTTTTCTAAATGTGAGACCCTGTTCTGTTCTGTAATTCAGTTCCTGTGTAGCCAAGTTTCCATTCCGTGTATTACTGATATCTTATGATGTTTCTTTTTCTGTGTGACTTATTTCAGTTAGAATCATCATACCTGAATCCACTCATTGTGCTGCTAAGGGCCTGATGACATAGATTTCATTGCTGAGTGATATTGCTTTGTAAGTGAATACCACAACTTCTTTATCCATTTTTCACTTTCTGCGATGTTGAACTTGTACTGTAAACGAGGTTCTTGTAAACAGAGCCATTCCAAGCTTTGGGGTGGCTGTGTCTTTTTGATTTTAATTTCCCTAAGCTATAGGACCATAAGTGGAAGTGCCCTAGGCTCTGTTGCTTTGTTTTTTAGATGTTTCAGGAAACACCATACACTTCTCCCGAGTGTCTGTTGGCAATTTACATCCCGCCCATCAGCATAACAAGGCTCCCAGTTCTCAATGGCCTGTTGCATTTCTGGATTTTACACTCTTTTCAGATGGCCCTTTTGACCGGGGGGAAGTGAGACTTCATTGTAGTGCAGATTTCCTTTGCAAGCTTGCTTGGTTGGCCAAAAAGGGCGTATGCGTTTTTTCCTGAATATATTCAGGATAAAACACATACGCACTTTTTGGCCAAGTGCATCATTGTGGACATTCTGCCTCTTTTCCTATGCTTTCAATGCAATTCCAGTCTACCTCCTGAAATCGGTTTCCTGCAATTCTGCCCCGCTTTCAAGTCCTCTTGGCAGCCTTACTTCAGTCTATTTTTGGACGATAGCTGTCATTTATAACTCTGCAGGTTTGTGAATTACAGTGCCCCTGAGCTCCTTTCTTCAACTCGCTTTCTTGTGACCTGGTCGCAACACCGCAGGATGGCTTCAGGCCCTAATCTGGTTCCGGCCCGGCACGCTGAGCCTTTGGTTATTTCCTCTTCCTGGTGGGAAATGAGAGTTAAATTTGCCCGTCCAGACACCTCCAGCTAGCCTCTCATTGGTTCTCGCTATTCCTGTTCATATTCCGCAGAAATTGCAAACTGGGCCAAACAGAAGGTTAAAGGGACTGACTCTCCAAGTCGGGAGAGTGTTAGTAAAGCGTCTGGAATGTTGCACCCGAGTACCAGGGTACAAAAACTGAGACATATTTGAACACGCCTCCCGATCGCATGGTTGATCATACTCTAGGTTCCACATGCATGTTTTAGCTGAAGGAAGAATACCTAAAACCTGGGTAGTTGAAACCCGTGGAATGGGTACCATGCAATATGACTTCAAAGGGTCTTCATTTGCTCACCGAACCTCTCCAATCCTATCACTGCTGCGTTTATGCCCCTGTACACATGCTTGATTCTCTTTCGGAGACATAGCAATCCATAGGTTTTAAGATACTTACTAGTCAGGTACATTCTTAGGCGTTTAATATGCGGTGTTGAGTCCATTTCATTGAGCAAGGAGTAGCTCTTGTCTATTCCATATTTGGCTTAAGGAACTTTATCTGTGCTCATTTCGATCTCTGCTTATGCAGCACCCCAATTCACCTTTATCCTTAAGCAAGCATAAGTTGGTTTTCTAAATGTGAGACCCTGTTCTGTTCTGTAATTCAGTTCCTGTGTAGCCAAGTTTACATTCCGTGTATTACAGATATCTTATGATGTTTCTTTTTCTGTGTGACTTCTTTCAGTTAGAATCATCATACCTGAATCCACTCATTGTGCTGCTAAGGGCCTGATGACACAGATTTCATTGCTGAGTGATATTGCTTTGTAAGTAAATACCACAACTTCTTTATCCATTTTTCACTTTCTGCGATGTTGAACTTGTACTGTAAACGAGGTTCTTGTAAACAGAGCCGTTCCAAACTTTGGGGTGGCTGTGTCTTTTTGATTTTAATTTCCCTAAGCTATAGGACCATAAGTGGAAGTGCCCTAGGTTCTGTTGCTTTGTTTTTTAGATGTTTCAGGAAACACCATACACTTCTCCCGAGTGGTTGTTGGCAATTTACATCCCGCCCATCAGCATAACAAGGCTCCCAGTTCTCCATGGCCTGTCCTGCCTTTCTGGATTTTACACTTTTTTCAGATGGCCCTTTTGACCGGGGGTAGTGAGACTTCATTGTAGTGCAGATTTCCTTTGCAAGTTTGCTTGGTTGGCCAAAAAGGGCGTATGCGTTTTTTCCTGAATATATTCAGGAAAAAACGCATACGCCCTTTTTGGCCAAGTGCATCATTGTGGACGTTCTGCCTCTTTTCCTATGCTTTCAATGCAATTCCAGTCTACCTCCTGAAATCGGTTTCCTGCAATTCTGCCCCGCTTTCAAGTCCTCTTGGCAGCCTTACTTCAGTCTATTTTTGGACAATGGCTGTCATTTATAACTCTGCAGGTTTGTGAATTACAGTGCCCCTGAGCTCCTTTCTTCAACTCGCTTTCTTGTGACCTGGCCGCAACACCGCAGGATGGCTTCAGGCCCTAATCTGGTTCTGGCACGGCACGCTGAGCCTTTGGTTATTTCCTCCTCCTGGTGGGAAATGAGAGTTAAATTTGCCCATCCAGACACCTCCAGCTAGCCTCTCATTGGTTCTCGCTATTCCTGTTCATCTTCCGCAGAAATTGCAAACTGTGCCAAACCGGAGGTTAAAGGCGCTGACTCTCCAAGTGGGGAGAGTGTTAGTAAAGCGTCTGGAATGTTGCACCCGAGTACCAGGGGAGGAAAACTGAGACATATTTGAACACGCCTCCCGATCACATGGTTGATCATACTCTGGGTTCCACATGCATGTTTTAGCTGAAGGAAGAATACCTAAAACCTGGGTAGTTGAAACCCGTGGAATGGGTACCATGCAATATGACTTCAAAGGGTCTTCATTTGCTCACCGAACCTCTCCAATCCTATCACTGCTGCGTTTATGCCCCTGTACACATGCTTGATTCTCTTTCGGAGACATAGCAATCCATAGGTTTTAAGATACTTACAAGTCAGGTACATTCTTAGGCGTTTAATATGCGGTGTTGAGTCCATTTCGTTGAGCAAGGAGTAGCTCTTGTCTATTCCATATTTGGCTTAAGGAACTTTATCTGTGCTCATTTCAATCTCTGGTTTTATGCAGCACCCCAACTCACCTTTACCCTTAAGCAAGCATAAGTTGTTTTTCTAAATGTGAGACCCTGTTCTGTTCTGTAATTCAGTTCCTGTGTAGCCAAGTTTCCATTCCGTGTATTACTGATATCTTATGATGTTTCTTTTTCTGTGTGACTTATTTCAGTTAGAATCATCATACCTGAATCCACTCATTGTGCTGCTAAGGGCCTGATGACATAGATTTCATTGCTGAGTGATATTGCTTTGTAAGTGAATACCACAACTTCTTTATCCATTTTTCACTTTCTGCGATGTTGAACTTGTACTGTAAACGAGGTTCTTGTAAACAGAGCCGTTCCAAACTTTGGGGTGGCTGTGTCTTTTTGATTTTAATTTCCCTAAGCTATAGGACCATAAGTGGAAGTGCCCTAGGCTCTGTTGCTTTGTTTTTTAGATGTTTCAGGAAACACCATACACTTCTCCCGAGTGTCTGTTGGCAATTTACATCCCGCCCATCAGCATAACAAGGCTCCCAGTTCTCAATGGCCTGTTGCATTTCTGGATTTTACACTCTTTTCAGATGGCCCTTTTGACCGGGGGGAAGTGAGACTTCATTGTAGTGCAGATTTCCTTTGCAAGCTTGCTTGGTTGGCCAAAAAGGGCGTATGCGTTTTTTCCTGAATATATTCAGGATAAAACACATACGCACTTTTTGGCCAAGTGCATCATTGTGGACATTCTGCCTCTTTTCCTATGCTTTCAATGCAATTCCAGTCTACCTCCTGAAATCGGTTTCCTGCAATTCTGCCCCGCTTTCAAGTCCTCTTGGCAGCCTTACTTCAGTCTATTTTTGGACGATAGCTGTCATTTATAACTCTGCAGGTTTGTGAATTACAGTGCCCCTGAGCTCCTTTCTTCAACTCGCTTTCTTGTGACCTGGTCGCAACACCGCAGGATGGCTTCAGGCCCTAATCTGGTTCCGGCCCGGCACGCTGAGCCTTTGGTTATTTCCTCTTCCTGGTGGGAAATGAGAGTTAAATTTGCCCGTCCAGACACCTCCAGCTAGCCTCTCATTGGTTTTCGCTATTCCTGTTCATCTTCCGCAGAAATTGCAAACTGGGCCAAACAGGAGGTTAAAGGGACTGACTCTCCAAGTGGGGAGAGTGTTAGTAAAGCGTCTGGAATGTTGCACCTGAGTACCAGGGGAGGAAAACTGAGACATATTTGAACACGTCTCCCGATCACATGGTTGATCATACTCTAGGTTCCACATGCATGTTTTAGCTGAAGGAAGAATACCTTAAACTTGGGTAGTTGAAACCCGTGGAAAGGGTACCATGCAATATGACTTCAAAGGGTCTTCATTTGCTCACCGAACCTCTCCAATCCTATCACTGCTGCGTTTATGCCCCTGTACACATGCTTGATTCTCTTTCGGAGACATAGCAATCCATAGGTTTTAAGATACTTACTAGTCAGGTACATTCTTAGGCGTTTAATATGGGGTGTTGAGTCCATTTCGTTGAGCAAGGAGTAGCTCTTGTCTATTCCATATTTGGCTTAAGGAACTTTATCTGTGCTCATTTCAATCTCTGGTTTTATGCAGCACCCCAACTCACCTTTACCCTTAAGCAAGTATAAGTTGGTTTTCTAAATTTGAGACCCTGTTCTGTTCTGTAATTCAGTTCCTGTGTAGCCAAGTTTCCATTCCGTGTATTACTGATATCTTATGATGTTTCTTTTTCTGTGTGACTTATTTCAGTTAGAATCATCATACCTGAATCCACTCATTGTGCTGCTAAGGGCCTGATGACACAGATTTCATTGCTGTGTGATATTGCTTTGTAAGTAAATACCACAACTTCTTTATCCATTTTTCACTTTCTGCGATGTTGAACTTGTACTGTAAACGAGGTTCTTGTAAACAGAGCCGTTCCAAACTTTGGGGTGGCTGTGTCTTTTTGATTTTAATTTCCCTAAGCTATAGGACCATAAGTGGAAGTGCCATAGGTTCTGTTGCTTTGTTTTTTAGATGTTTCAGGAAACACCATACACTTCTCCCGAGTGGTTGTTGGCAATTTACATCCCGCCCATCAGCATAACAAGGCTCCCAGTTCTCCATGGCCTGTCCTGCCTTTCTGGATTTTACACTTTTTTCAGATGGCCCTTTTGACCGGGGGGAAGTGAGACTTCATTGTAGTGCAGATTTCCTTTGCAAGCTTGCTTGGTTGGCCAAAAAGGGCGTATGCGTTTTTTCCTGAATATATTCAGGAAAAAACGCATACGCCCTTTTTGGCCAAGTGCATCATTGTGGACGTTCTGCCTCTTTTCCTATGCTTTCAATGCAACTCCAGTCTACCTCCTGAAATCGGTTTCCTGCAATTCTGCCCCGCTTTCAAGTCCTCTTGGCAGCCTTACTTCAGTCTATTTTTGGACGATAGCTGTCATTTATAACTCTGCAGGTTTGTGAATTACAGTGCCCCTGAGCTCCTTTCTTCAACTCGCTTTCTTGTGACCTGGCCGCAACACCGCAGGATGGCTTCAGGCCCTAATCTGGTTCCGGCCCGGCATGCTGAGCCTTTGGTTAATTCCTCTTCCTGGTGGGAAATGAGAGTTAAATTTGCCCGTCCAGACACCTCCAGCTAGCCTCTCATTGGTTCTCGCTATTCCTGTTCATTTTCCGCAGAAATTGCAAACTGGGCCAAACAGAAGGTTAAAGGGACTGACTCTCCAAGTCGGGAGAGTGTTAGTAAAGCGTCTGGAATGTTGCACCCGAGTACCAGGGTACAAAAACTGAGACATATTTGAACACGCCTCCCGATCGCATGGTTGATCATACTCTAGGTTCCACATGCATGTTTTAGCTGAAGGAAGAATACCTAAAACCTGGGTAGTTGAAACCCGTGGAATGGGTACCATGCAATATGACTTCAAAGGGTCTTCATTTGCTCACCGAACCTCTCCAATCCTATCACTGCTGCGTTTATGCCCCTGTACACATGCTTGATTCTCTTTCGGAGACATAGCAATCCATAGGTTTTAAGATACTTACTAGTCAGGTACATTCTTAGGCGTTTAATATGCGGTGTTGAGTCCATTTCATTGAGCAAGGAGTAGCTCTTGTCTATTCCATATTTGGCTTAAGGAACTTTATCTGTGCTCATTTCGATCTCTGCTTATGCAGCACCCCAATTCACCTTTATCCTTAAGCAAGCATAAGTTGGTTTTCTAAATTTGAGACCCTGTTCTGTTCTGTAATTCAGTTCCTGTGTAGCCAAGTTTACATTCCGTGTATTACAGATATCTTATGATGTTTCTTTTTCTGTGTGACTTCTTTCAGTTAGAATCATCATACCTGAATCCACTCATTGTGCTGCTAAGGGCCTGATGACACAGATTTCATTGCTGAGTGATATTGCTTTGTAAGTAAATACCACAACTTCTTTATCCATTTTTCACTTTCTGCGATGTTGAACTTGTACTGTAAACGAGGTTCTTGTAAACAGAGCCGTTCCAAACTTTGGGGTGGCTGTGTCTTTTTGATTTTAATTTCCCTAAGCTATAGGACCATAAGTGGAAGTGCCCTAGGTTCTGTTGCTTTGTTTTTTAGATGTTTCAGGAAACACCATACACTTCTCCCGAGTGGTTGTTGGCAATTTACATCCCGCCCATCAGCATAACAAGGCTCCCAGTTCTCCATGGCCTGTCCTGCCTTTCTGGATTTTACACTTTTTTCAGATGGCCCTTTTGACCGGGGGTAGTGAGACTTCATTGTAGTGCAGATTTCCTTTGCAAGTTTGCTTGGTTGGCCAAAAAGGGCGTATGCGTTTTTTCCTGAATATATTCAGGAAAAAACGCATACGCCCTTTTTGGCCAAGTGCATCATTGTGGACGTTCTGCCTCTTTTCCTATGCTTTCAATGCAATTCCAGTCTACCTCCTGAAATCGGTTTCCTGCAATTCTGCCCCGCTTTCAAGTCCTCTTGGCAGCCTTACTTCAGTCTATTTTTGGACAATGGCTGTCATTTATAACTCTGCAGGTTTGTGAATTACAGTGCCCCTGAGCTCCTTTCTTCAACTCGCTTTCTTGTGACCTGGCCGCAACACCGCAGGATGGCTTCAGGCCCTAATCTGGTTCTGGCACGGCACGCTGAGCCTTTGGTTATTTCCTCCTCCTGGTGGGAAATGAGAGTTAAATTTGCCCATCCAGACACCTCCAGCTAGCCTCTCATTGGTTCTCGCTATTCCTGTTCATCTTCCGCAGAAATTGCAAACTGTGCCAAACCGGAGGTTAAAGGCGCTGACTCTCCAAGTGGGGAGAGTGTTAGTAAAGCGTCTGGAATGTTGCACCCGAGTACCAGGGGAGGAAAACTGAGACATATTTGAACACGCCTCCCGATCACATGGTTGATCATACTCTGGGTTCCACATGCATGTTTTAGCTGAAGGAAGAATACCTAAAACCTGGGTAGTTGAAACCCGTGGAATGGGTACCATGCAATATGACTTCAAAGGGTCTTCATTTGCTCACCGAACCTCTCCAATCCTATCACTGCTGCGTTTATGCCCCTGTACACATGCTTGATTCTCTTTCGGAGACATAGCAATCCATAGGTTTTAAGATACTTACAAGTCAGGTACATTCTTAGGCGTTTAATATGCGGTGTTGAGTCCATTTCGTTGAGCAAGGAGTAGCTCTTGTCTATTCCATATTTGGCTTAAGGAACTTTATCTGTGCTCATTTCAATCTCTGGTTTTATGCAGCACCCCAACTCACCTTTACCCTTAAGCAAGCATAAGTTGTTTTTCTAAATGTGAGACCCTGTTCTGTTCTGTAATTCAGTTCCTGTGTAGCCAAGTTTCCATTCCGTGTATTACTGATATCTTATGATGTTTCTTTTTCTGTGTGACTTATTTCAGTTAGAATCATCATACCTGAATCCACTCATTGTGCTGCTAAGGGCCTGATGACATAGATTTCATTGCTGAGTGATATTGCTTTGTAAGTGAATACCACAACTTCTTTATCCATTTTTCACTTTCTGCGATGTTGAACTTGTACTGTAAACGAGGTTCTTGTAAACAGAGCCATTCCAAGCTTTGGGGTGGCTGTGTCTTTTTGATTTTAATTTCCCTAAGCTATAGGACCATAAGTGGAAGTGCCCTAGGCTCTGTTGCTTTGTTTTTTAGATGTTTCAGGAAACACCATACACTTCTCCCGAGTGTCTGTTGGCAATTTACATCCCGCCCATCAGCATAACAAGGCTCCCAGTTCTCAATGGCCTGTTGCATTTCTGGATTTTACACTCTTTTCAGATGGCCCTTTTGACCGGGGGGAAGTGAGACTTCATTGTAGTGCAGATTTCCTTTGCAAGCTTGCTTGGTTGGCCAAAAAGGGCGTATGCGTTTTTTCCTGAATATATTCAGGATAAAACACATACGCACTTTTTGGCCAAGTGCATCATTGTGGACATTCTGCCTCTTTTCCTATGCTTTCAATGCAATTCCAGTCTACCTCCTGAAATCGGTTTCCTGCAATTCTGCCCCGCTTTCAAGTCCTCTTGGCAGCCTTACTTCAGTCTATTTTTGGACGATAGCTGTCATTTATAACTCTGCAGGTTTGTGAATTACAGTGCCCCTGAGCTCCTTTCTTCAACTCGCTTTCTTGTGACCTGGTCGCAACACCGCAGGATGGCTTCAGGCCCTAATCTGGTTCCGGCCCGGCACGCTGAGCCTTTGGTTATTTCCTCTTCCTGGTGGGAAATGAGAGTTAAATTTGCCCGTCCAGACACCTCCAGCTAGCCTCTCATTGGTTTTCGCTATTCCTGTTCATCTTCCGCAGAAATTGCAAACTGGGCCAAACAGGAGGTTAAAGGGACTGACTCTCCAAGTGGGGAGAGTGTTAGTAAAGCGTCTGGAATGTTGCACCTGAGTACCAGGGGAGGAAAACTGAGACATATTTGAACACGTCTCCCGATCACATGGTTGATCATACTCTAGGTTCCACATGCATGTTTTAGCTGAAGGAAGAATACCTTAAACCTGGGTAGTTGAAACCCGTGGAAAGGGTACCATGCAATATGACTTCAAAGGGTCTTCATTTGCTCACCGAACCTCTCCAATCCTATCACTGCTGCGTTTATGCCCCTGTACACATGCTTGATTCTCTTTCGGAGACATAGCAATCCATAGGTTTTAAGATACTTACTAGTCAGGTACATTCTTAGGCGTTTAATATGGGGTGTTGAGTCCATTTCGTTGAGCAAGGAGTAGCTCTTGTCTATTCCATATTTGGCTTAAGGAACTTTATCTGTGCTCATTTCAATCTCTGGTTTTATGCAGCACCCCAACTCACCTTTACCCTTAAGCAAGTATAAGTTGGTTTTCTAAATTTGAGACCCTGTTCTGTTCTGTAATTCAGTTCCTGTGTAGCCAAGTTTCCATTCCGTGTATTACTGATATCTTATGATGTTTCTTTTTCTGTGTGACTTATTTCAGTTAGAATCATCATACCTGAATCCACTCATTGTGCTGCTAAGGGCCTGATGACACAGATTTCATTGCTGTGTGATATTGCTTTGTAAGTAAATACCACAACTTCTTTATCCATTTTTCACTTTCTGCGATGTTGAACTTGTACTGTAAACGAGGTTCTTGTAAACAGAGCCGTTCCAAACTTTGGGGTGGCTGTGTCTTTTTGATTTTAATTTCCCTAAGCTATAGGACCATAAGTGGAAGTGCCATAGGTTCTGTTGCTTTGTTTTTTAGATGTTTCAGGAAACACCATACACTTCTCCCGAGTGGTTGTTGGCAATTTACATCCCGCCCATCAGCATAACAAGGCTCCCAGTTCTCCATGGCCTGTCCTGCCTTTCTGGATTTTACACTTTTTTCAGATGGCCCTTTTGACCGGGGGGAAGTGAGACTTCATTGTAGTGCAGATTTCCTTTGCAAGCTTGCTTGGTTGGCCAAAAAGGGCGTATGCGTTTTTTCCTGAATATATTCAGGAAAAAACGCATACGCCCTTTTTGGCCAAGTGCATCATTGTGGACGTTCTGCCTCTTTTCCTATGCTTTCAATGCAACTCCAGTCTACCTCCTGAAATCGGTTTCCTGCAATTCTGCCCCGCTTTCAAGTCCTCTTGGCAGCCTTACTTCAGTCTATTTTTGGACGATAGCTGTCATTTATAACTCTGCAGGTTTGTGAATTACAGTGCCCCTGAGCTCCTTTCTTCAACTCGCTTTCTTGTGACCTGGCCACAACACCGCAGGATGGCTTCAGGCCCTAATCTGGTTCCGGCCCGGCATGCTGAGCCTTTGGTTAATTCCTCTTCCTGGTGGGAAATGAGAGTTAAATTTGCCCGTCCAGACACCTCCAGCTAGCCTCTCATTGGTTCTCGCTATTCCTGTTCATATTCCGCAGAAATTGCAAACTGGGCCAAACAGAAGGTTAAAGGGACTGACTCTCCAAGTCGGGAGAGTGTTAGTAAAGCGTCTGGAATGTTGCACCCGAGTACCAGGGTACAAAAACTGAGACATATTTGAACACGCCTCCCGATCGCATGGTTGATCATACTCTAGGTTCCACATGCATGTTTTAGCTGAAGGAAGAATACCTAAAACCTGGGTAGTTGAAACCCGTGGAATGGGTACCATGCAATATGACTTCAAAGGGTCTTCATTTGCTCACCGAACCTCTCCAATCCTATCACTGCTGCGTTTATGCCCCTGTACACATGCTTGATTCTCTTTCGGAGACATAGCAATCCATAGGTTTTAAGATACTTACTAGTCAGGTACATTCTTAGGCGTTTAATATGCGGTGTTGAGTCCATTTCAATGAGCAAGGAGTAGCTCTTGTCTATTCCATATTTGGCTTAAGGAACTTTATCTGTGCTCATTTCGATCTCTGCTTATGCAGCACCCCAATTCACCTTTATCCTTAAGCAAGCATAAGTTGGTTTTCTAAATTTGAGACCCTGTTCTGTTCTGTAATTCAGTTCCTGTGTAGCCAAGTTTACATTCCGTGTATTACAGATATCTTATGATGTTTCTTTTTCTGTGTGACTTCTTTCAGTTAGAATCATCATACCTGAATCCACTCATTGTGCTGCTAAGGGCCTGATGACACAGATTTCATTGCTGAGTGATATTGCTTTGTAAGTAAATACCACAACTTCTTTATCCATTTTTCACTTTCTGCGATGTTGAACTTGTACTGTAAACGAGGTTCTTGTAAACAGAGCCGTTCCAAACTTTGGGGTGGCTGTGTCTTTTTGATTTTAATTTCCCTAAGCTATAGGACCATAAGTGGAAGTGCCCTAGGTTCTGTTGCTTTGTTTTTTAGATGTTTCAGGAAACACCATACACTTCTCCCGAGTGGTTGTTGGCAATTTACATCCCGCCCATCAGCATAACAAGGCTCCCAGTTCTCCATGGCCTGTCCTGCCTTTCTGGATTTTACACTTTTTTCAGATGGCCCTTTTGACCGGGGGTAGTGAGACTTCATTGTAGTGCAGATTTCCTTTGCAAGTTTGCTTGGTTGGCCAAAAAGGGCGTATGCGTTTTTTCCTGAATATATTCAGGAAAAAACGCATACGCCCTTTTTGGCCAAGTGCATCATTGTGGACGTTCTGCCTCTTTTCCTATGCTTTCAATGCAATTCCAGTCTACCTCCTGAAATCGGTTTCCTGCAATTCTGCCCCGCTTTCAAGTCCTCTTGGCAGCCTTACTTCAGTCTATTTTTGGACAATGGCTGTCATTTATAACTCTGCAGGTTTGTGAATTACAGTGCCCCTGAGCTCCTTTCTTCAACTCGCTTTCTTGTGACCTGGCCGCAACACCGCAGGATGGCTTCAGGCCCTAATCTGGTTCTGGCACGGCACGCTGAGCCTTTGGTTATTTCCTCCTCCTGGTGGGAAATGACAGTTAAATTTGCCCATCCAGACACCTCCAGCTAGCCTCTCATTGGTTCTCGCTATTCCTGTTCATCTTCCGCAGAAATTGCAAACTGTGCCAAACCGGAGGTTAAAGGCGCTGACTCTCCAAGTGGGGAGAGTGTTAGTAAAGCGTCTGGAATGTTGCACCCGAGTACCAGGGGAGGAAAACTGAGACATATTTGAACACGCCTCCCGATCACATGGTTGATCATACTCTGGGTTCCACATGCATGTTTTAGCTGAAGGAAGAATACCTAAAACCTGGGTAGTTGAAACCCGTGGAATGGGTACCATGCAATATGACTTCAAAGGGTCTTCATTTGCTCACCGAACCTCTCCAATCCTATCACTGCTGCGTTTATGCCCCTGTACACATGCTTGATTCTCTTTCGGAGACATAGCAATCCATAGGTTTTAAGATACTTACAAGTCAGGTACATTCTTAGGCGTTTAATATGCGGTGTTGAGTCCATTTCGTTGAGCAAGGAGTAGCTCTTGTCTATTCCATATTTGGCTTAAGGAACTTTATCTGTGCTCATTTCAATCTCTGGTTTTATGCAGCACCCCAACTCACCTTTACCCTTAAGCAAGCATAAGTTGTTTTTCTAAATGTGAGACCCTGTTCTGTTCTGTAATTCAGTTCCTGTGTAGCCAAGTTTCCATTCCGTGTATTACTGATATCTTATGATGTTTCTTTTTCTGTGTGACTTATTTCAGTTAGAATCATCATACCTGAATCCACTCATTGTGCTGCTAAGGGCCTGATGACATAGATTTCATTGCTGAGTGATATTGCTTTGTAAGTGAATACCACAACTTCTTTATCCATTTTTCACTTTCTGCGATGTTGAACTTGTACTGTAAACGAGGTTCTTGTAAACAGAGCCGTTCCAAACTTTGGGGTGGCTGTGTCTTTTTGATTTTAATTTCCCTAAGCTATAGGACCATAAGTGGAAGTGCCCTAGGCTCTGTTGCTTTGTTTTTTAGATGTTTCAGGAAACACCATACACTTCTCCCGAGTGTCTGTTGGCAATTTACATCCCGCCCATCAGCATAACAAGGCTCCCAGTTCTCAATGGCCTGTTGCATTTCTGGATTTTTCACTCTTTTCAGATGGCCCTTTTGACCGGGGGGAAGTGAGACTTCATTGTAGTGCAGATTTCCTTTGCAAGCTTGCTTGGTTGGCCAAAAAGGGCGTATGCGTTTTTTCCTGAATATATTCAGGATAAAACACATACGCACTTTTTGGCCAAGTGCATCATTGTGGACATTCTGCCTCTTTTCCTATGCTTTCAATGCAATTCCAGTCTACCTCCTGAAATCGGTTTCCTGCAATTCTGCCCCGCTTTCAAGTCCTCTTGGCAGCCTTACTTCAGTCTATTTTTGGACGATAGCTGTCATTTATAACTCTGCAGGTTTGTGAATTACAGTGCCCCTGAGCTCCTTTCTTCAACTCGCTTTCTTGTGACCTGGTCGCAACACCGCAGGATGGCTTCAGGCCCTAATCTGGTTCCGGCCCGGCACGCTGAGCCTTTGGTTATTTCCTCTTCCTGGTGGGAAATGAGAGTTAAATTTGCCCGTCCAGACACCTCCAGCTAGCCTCTCATTGGTTCTCGCTATTCCTGTTCATCTTCCGCAGAAATTGCAAACTGGGCCAAACAGGAGGTTAAAGGGACTGACTCTCCAAGTGGGGAGAGTGTTAGTAAAGCGTCTGGAATGTTGCACCTGAGTACCAGGGGAGGAAAACTGAGACATATTTGAACACGTCTCCCGATCACATGGTTGATCATACTCTAGGTTCCACATGCATGTTTTAGCTGAAGGAAGAATACCTTAAACCTGGGTAGTTGAAACCCGTGGAATGGGTACCATGCAATATGACTTCAAAGGGTCTTCATTTGCTCACCGAACCTCTCCAATCCTATCACTGCTGCGTTTATGCCCCTGTACACATGCTTGATTCTCTTTCGGAGACATAGCAATCCATAGGTTTTAAGATACTTACTAGTCAGGTACATTCTTAGGCGTTTAATATGGGGTGTTGAGTCCATTTCGTTGAGCAAGGAGTAGCTCTTGTCTATTCCATATTTGGCTTAAGGAACTTTATCTGTGCTCATTTCAATCTCTGGTTTTATGCAGCACCCCAACTCACCTTTACCCTTAAGCAAGTATAAGTTGGTTTTCTAAATTTGAGACCCTGTTCTGTTCTGTAATTCAGTTCCTGTGTAGCCAAGTTTCCATTCCGTGTATTACTGATATCTTATGATGTTTCTTTTTCTGTGTGACTTATTTCAGTTAGAATCATCATACCTGAATCCACTCATTGTGCTGCTAAGGGCCTGATGACACAGATTTCATTGCTGTGTGATATTGCTTTGTAAGTAAATACCACAACTTCTTTATCCATTTTTCACTTTCTGCGATGTTGAACTTGTACTGTAAACGAGGTTCTTGTAAACAGAGCCGTTCCAAACTTTGGGGTGGCTGTGTCTTTTTGATTTTAATTTCCCTAAGCTATAGGACCATAAGTGGAAGTGCCATAGGTTCTGTTGCTTTGTTTTTTAGATGTTTCAGGAAACACCATACACTTCTCCCGAGTGGTTGTTGGCAATTTACATCCCGCCCATCAGCATAACAAGGCTCCCAGTTCTCCATGGCCTGTCCTGCCTTTCTGGATTTTACACTTTTTTCAGATGGCCCTTTTGACCGGGGGGAAGTGAGACTTCATTGTAGTGCAGATTTCCTTTGCAAGCTTGCTTGGTTGGCCAAAAAGGGCGTATGCGTTTTTTCCTGAATATATTCAGGAAAAAACGCATACGCCCTTTTTGGCCAAGTGCATCATTGTGGACGTTCTGCCTCTTTTCCTATGCTTTCAATGCAACTCCAGTCTACCTCCTGAAATCGGTTTCCTGCAATTCTGCCCCGCTTTCAAGTCCTCTTGGCAGCCTTACTTCAGTCTATTTTTGGACGATAGCTGTCATTTATAACTCTGCAGGTTTGTGAATTACAGTGCCCCTGAGCTCCTTTCTTCAACTCGCTTTCTTGTGACCTGGCCGCAACACCGCAGGATGGCTTCAGGCCCTAATCTGTTTCCGGCCCGGGATGCTGAGCCTTTGGTTAATTCCTCTTCCTGGTGGGAAATGAGAGTTAAATTTGCCCGTCCAGACACCTCCAGCTAGCCTCTCATTGGTTCTCGCTATTCCTGTTCATTTTCCGCAGAAATTGCAAACTGGGCCAAACAGAAGGTTAAAGGGACTGACTCTCCAAGTCGGGAGAGTGTTAGTAAAGCGTCTGGAATGTTGCACCCGAGTACCAGGGTACAAAAACTGAGACATATTTGAACACGCCTCCCGATCGCATGGTTGATCATACTCTAGGTTCCACATGCATGTTTTAGCTGAAGGAAGAATACCTAAAACCTGGGTAGTTGAAACCCGTGGAATGGGTACCATGCAATATGACTTCAAAGGGTCTTCATTTGCTCACCGAACCTCTCCAATCCTATCACTGCTGCGTTTATGCCCCTGTACACATGCTTGATTCTCTTTCGGA
This sequence comes from Stenella coeruleoalba, assembly GCF_951394435.1. NCBI lineage: Eukaryota > Metazoa > Chordata > Mammalia > Artiodactyla > Delphinidae > Stenella > Stenella coeruleoalba. The sequence continues at coordinate 116,276 of NW_027646122.1, forward strand.
GACATAGCAATCCATAGGTTTTAAGATACTTACTAGTCAGGTACATTCTTAGGCGTTTAATATGCGGTGTTGAGTCCATTTCGTTGAGCAAGGAGTAGCTCTTGTCTATTCCATATTTGGCTTAAGGAACTTTATCTGTGCTCATTTCGATCTCTGCTTATGCAGCACCCCAATTCACCTTTATCCTTAAGCAAGCATAAGTTGGTTTTCTAAATTTGAGACCCTGTTCTGTTCTGTAATTCAGTTCCTGTGTAGCCAAGTTTACATTCCGTGTATTACAGATATCTTATGATGTTTCTTTTTCTGTGTGACTTATTTCAGTTAGAATCATCATACCTGAATCCACTCATTGTGCTGCTAAGGGCCTGATGACACAGATTTCATTGCTGAGTGATATTGCTTTGTAAGTAAATACCACAACTTCTTTATCTATTTTTCACTTTCTGCGATGTTGAACTTGTACTGTAAACGAGGTTCTTGTAAACAGAGCCGTTCCAAACTTTGGGGTGGCTGTGTCTTTTTGATTTTAATTTCCCTAAGCTATAGGACCATAAGTGGAAGTGCCCTAGGTTCTGTTGCTTTGTTTTTTAGATGTTTCAGGAAACACCATACACTTCTCCCGAGTGGTTGTTGGCAATTTACATCTCGCCCATCAGCATAACAAGGCTCCCAGTTCTCCATGGCCTGTCCTGCCTTTCTGGATTTTACACTTTTTTCAGATGGCCCTTTTGACCGGGGGTAGTGAGACTTCATTGTAGTGCAGATTTCCTTTGCAAGTTTGCTTGGTTGGCCAAAAAGGGCGTATGCGTTTTTTCCTGAATATATTCAGGAAAAAACGCATACGCCCTTTTTGGCCAAGTGCATCATTGTGGACGTTCTGCCTCTTTTCCTATGCTTTCAATGCAATTCCAGTCTACCTCCTGAAATCGGTTTCCTGCAATTCTGCCCCGCTTTCAAGTCCTCTTGGCAGCCTTACTTCAGTCTATTTTTGGACGATAGCTGTCATTTATAACTCTGCAGGTTTGTGAATTACAGTGCCCCTGAGCTCCTTTCTTCAACTCGCTTTCTTGTGACCTGGCCGCAACACCGCAGGATGGCTTCAGGCCCTAATCTGGTTCCAGCACGGCATGCTGAGCCTTTGGTTAATTCCTCTTCCTGGTGGGAAATGAGAGTTAAATTTGCCCGTCCAGACACCTCCAGCTAGCCTCTCATTGGTTCTCGCTATTCCTGTTCATCTTCCGCAGAAATTGCAAACTGGGCCAAACAGGAGGTTAAAGGGACTGACTCTCCAAGTGGGGAGAGTGTTAGTAAAGCGTCTGGAATGTTGCACCCGAGTACCAGGGGAGGAAAACTGAGACATATTTGAACACGTCTCCCGTTCACATGGTTGATCATACTTGGGTTCCATATGCATGTTTTAGCTGAAGGAAGAATACCGAAAACCTGGGTAGTTGAAACCCGTGGAATGGGTACCATGCAATATGACTTCAAATGGTCTTCATTTGGTCACCGAACCTCTCCAATCCTATCACTGCTGCGTTTATGCCCCTGTACACATGCTTGATTCTCTTTCGGAGACATAGCAATCCATAGGTTTTAAGATACTTACTAGTCAGGTACATTCTTAGGAGTTTAATATGCGGTGTTGAGTCCATTTCATTGAGCAAGTAGTAGCTCTTGTCTATTCCATATTTGGCTTAAGGAACTTTATCTGTGCTCATTTCAATCTCTGGTTTTATGCAGCACCCCAACTCACCTTTCCCCTTAAGCAAGCATAAGTTCGTTTTCTAAATTTGAGACCCTGTTCTGTTCTGTAATTCAGTTCCTGTGTAGCCAAGTTTACATTCCGTGTATTACTGATAACTTATGATGTTTCTTTTTCTGTGTGACTTATTTCAGTTAGAATCATCATACCTGAATCCACTCATTGTGATGCTAAGGGCCTGATGACATAGATTTCATTGCTGAGTGATATTGCTTTGTAAGTAAATACCACAACTTCTTTATCCATTTTTCACTTTCTGCGATGTTGAACTTGTACTGTAAACGAGGTTCTTGTAAACAGAGGCGTCCCAAACTTTGGGGTGGCTGTGTCTTTTTGATTTTAATTTCCCTAAGCTATAGGACCATAAGTGGCAGTGCCCTAGGCTCTGTTGCTTTGTGTTTTAGATGTTTCAGGAAACACCATACACTTCTCCCGAGTGTCTGTTGGCAATTTACATCCCGCCCATCAGCATAACAAGGCTCCCAGTTCTCCATGGCCTGTCCTGCCTTTCTGGATTTTACACTTTTTTCAGATTGCCCTTTTGACCGGGGGGAAGTGAGACTTCATTGTAGTGCAGATTTCCTTTGCAAGCTTGCTTGGTTGGCCAAAAAGGGCGTATGCGTTTTTTCCTGAATATATTCAGGAAAAAACGCATACGCCCTTTTTGGCCAAGTGCATCATTGTGGACGTTCTGCCTCTTTTCCTATGCTTTCAATGCAATTTCAGTCTACCTCCTGAAATCGGTTTCCTGCAATTCTGCCCCGCTTTCAAGTCCTCTTGGCAGCCTTACTTCAGTCTATTTTTGGACGATAGCTGTCATTTATAACTCTGCAGGTTTGTGAATTACAGTGCCCCTGAGCTCCTTTCTTCAACTCGCTTTCTTTTGAGCTGGCCGCAACACCGCAGGATGGCTTCAGGCCCTAATCTGGTTCTGGCACGGCACGCTGAGCCTTTGGTTATTTCCTCTTCCTGGTGGGAAATGAGAGTTAAATTTGCCCGTCCAGACACCTCCAGCTAGCCTCTCATTGGTTCTCGCTATTCCTGTTCATCTTCCGCAGAAATTGCAAACTGTGCCAAACAGGAGGTTAAAGGCGCTGACTCTCCAAGTGGGGAGAGTGTAAGTAAAGCGTCTGGAATGTTGCACCCGAGTACCAGGGGAGGAAAACTGAGACATATTTGAACACGTCTCCCGATCACATGGTTGATTGTACTCTGGGTTCCACATGCATGTTTTAGCTGAAGGAAGAATACCTAAAACCTGGGTAGTTGAAACCCGTGGAATGGGTACCGTGCAATATGACTTCAAAGGGTCTTCATTTGCTCACCGAACCTCTCCAATCCTATCACTGCTGCGTTTATGCCCCTGTACACATGCTTGATTCTCTTTCGGAGGCATAGCAATCTATAGGTTTTAAGATACTTACTAGTCAGGTACATTCTTAGGCGTTTAATATGCGGTGTTGAGTCCATTTCGTTGAGCAAGGAGTAGCTCTTGTCTATTCCATATTTGACTTAAGGAACTTTATCTGTGCTCATTTCAATCTCTGGTTTTATGCAGCACCCCAACTCACCTTTCCCCTTAAGCAAGCATAAGTTGGTTTTCTAAATTTGAGACTCTGTTCTGTTCTGTAATTCAGTTCCTGTGTAGCCAAGTTTACATTCCGTGTATTACTGATAACTTATGATGTTTCTTTTTCTGTGTGACTTATTTCAGTTAGAATCATCATACCTGAATCCACTCATTGTGATGCTAAGGGCCTGATGACATAGATTTCATTGCTGAGTGATATTGCTTTGTAAGTAAATACCACAACTTCTTTATCCATTTTTCACTTTCTGCGATGTTGAACTTGTACTGTAAACGAGGTTCTTGTAAACAGAGGCGTCCCAAACTTTGGGGTGGCTGTGTCTTTTTGATTTTAATTTCCCTAAGCTATAGGACCATAAGTGGCAGTGCCCTAGGCTCTGTTGCTTTGTTTTTTAGATGTTTCAGGAAACACCATACACTTCTCCCGAGTGTCTGTTGGCAATTTACATCCCGCCCATCAGCATAACAAGGCTCCCAGTTCTCCATGGCCTGTCCTGCCTTTCTGGATTTTACACTTTTTTCAGATGGCCCTTTTGACAAGGGGGAAGTGAGACTTCATTGTAGTGCAGATTTCCTTTGCAAGCTTGCTTGGTTGGCCAAAAAGGGCGTATGCGTTTTTTCCTGAATATATTCAGGAAAAAACGCATACGCCCTTTTTGGCCAAGTGCATCATTGTGGACGTTCTGCCTCTTTTCCTATGCTTTCAATGCAATTCCAGTCAACCTCCTGAAATCGGTTTCCTGCAATTCTGCCCCGCTTTCAAGTCCTCTTGGCAGCCTTACTTCAGTCTATTTTTGGACGATAGCTGTCATTTATAACTCTGCAGGTTTGTGAATTACAGTGCCCCTGAGCTCCTTTCTTCAACTCGCTTTCTTGTGACCTGGCCGCAACACCGCAGGATGGCTTCAGGCCCTAATCTGGTTCCGGTACGGCACGCTGAGCCTTTGGTTATTTCCTCTTCCTGGTGGGAAATGAGAGTTAAATTTGCCCGTCCAGACACCTCCAGCTAGCCTCTCATTGGTTCTCGCTATTCCTGTTCATCTTCCGCAGAAATTGCAAACTGGGCCAAACAGGAGGTTAAAGGCGCTGACTCTCCAAGTGGGGAGAGTGTTAGTAAAGCGTCTGGAATGTTGCACCCGAGTACCAGGGGAGGAAAACTGAAACATATTTGAACACGTCTCCCGTTCACATGGTTGATCATACTTGGGTTCCACATGCATGTTTTAGCTGAAGGAAGAATACCTTAAACCTGGAGAGTTGAGACCCGTGTAATGGGTACCATGCAATATGACTTCAAAGGGTCTTCATTTGCTCACCGAACCTCTCCAATCCTATCACTGCTGCGTTTATGCCCCTGTACACATGCTTGATTCTCTTTTGGAGACATAGCAATCCATAGGTTTTACGATACTTACTAGTCAGGTACATTCTTAGGCGTTTAATATGCGGTGTTGAGTCCATTTCGTTGAGCAAGGAGTAGCTCTTGTCTATTCCATATTTGACTTAAGGAACTTTATCTGTGCTCATTTCAATCTCTGGTTTTATGCAGCACCCCAACTCACCTTTACCCTTAAGCAAGCATAAGTTGGTTTTCTAAATTTGAGACCCTGTTCTGTTCTGTAATTCAGTTCCTGTGTAGCCAAGTTTACATTCCGTGTATTACAGATATCTTATGATGTTTCTTTTTCTGTGTGACTTATTTCAGTTAGAATCATCATACCTGAATCCAGTCATTGTGATGCTAAGGGCCTGATGACATAGATTTCATTGCTGAGTGATATTGTTTTGTAAGTAAATACCACAACTTCTTTATCCATTTTTCACTTTCTGCGATGTTGAACTTGTACTGTAAACGAGGTTGTTGTAAACAGAGGCGTCCCAAACTTTGGGGTGGCTGTGTCTTTTTGATTTTAATTTCCCTAAGCTATAGGACCATAAGTGGCAGTGCCCTAGGCTCTGTTGCTTTGTTTTTTAGATGTTTCAGGAAACACCATACACTTCTCCCGTGTGTCTGTTGGCAATTTACATCCCGCCCATCAGCATAACAAGGCTCCCAGTTCTCCATGGCCTGTCCTGCCTTTCTGGATTTTACACTTTTTTCAGATGGCCCTTTTGACCGGGGGGAAGTGAGACTTCATTGTAGTGCAGATTTCCTTTGCAAGCTTGCTTGGTTGGCCAAAAAGGGCGTATGCGGTTTTTCCTGAATATATTCAGGAAAAAACGCATACGCCCTTTTTGGCCAAGTGCATCATTGTGGACGTTCTGCCTCTTTTCCTATGCTTTCAATGTAATTCCTGTCTACCTCCTGAAATCAGTTTCCTGCAATTCTGCCCCGCTTTCAAGTCCTCTTGGCAGCCTTACTTCAGTATATTTTTGGACGATAGCTGTCATTTATAACTCTGCAGGTTTGTGAATTACAGTGCCCCTGAGCTCCTTTCTTCAACTCGCTTTCTTTTGAGCTGGCCGCAACACCGCAGGATGGCTTCAGGCCCTAATCTGGTTCCGGTACGGCACGCTGATCCTTTGGTTATTTCCTCTTCCTGGTGGGAAATGAGAGTTAAATTTGCCCGTCCAGACACCTCCAGCTAGCCTCTCATTGGTTCTCGCTATTCCTGTTCATCTTCCGCAGAAATTGCAAACTGGGCCAAACAGGAGGTTAAAGGGACTGACTCTCCAAGTGGGTAGAGTGTTAGTAAAGCGTCTGGAATATTGCACCCGAGTACCAGGGGAGGAAAACTGAGACATATTTGAACACGTCTCCCGTTCACATGGTTGATCATACTTGGGTTCCATATGCATGTTTTAGCTGAAGGAAGAATACCGAAAACCTGGGTAGTTGAAACCCGTGGAATGGGTACCATGCAATATGACTTCAAAGGGTCTTCATTTGGTCACCGAACCTCTCCAATCCTATCACTGCTGCGTTTATGCCCCTGTACACATGCTTGATTCTCTTTTGGAGACATAGCAATCCATAGGTTTTAAGATACTTTCTAGTCAGGTACATTCTTTGGCGTTTAATATGGGGTGTTGAGTCCATTTCGTTGAGCAAGGAGTAGCTCTTGTCTATTCCATATTTGGCTTAAGGAACTTTATCTGTGCTCATTTCAATCTCTGGTTTTATGCAGCACCCCAACTCACCTTTCCCCTTAAGCAAGCATAAGTTCGTTTTCTAAATTTGAGACCCTGTTCTGTTCTGTAATTGAGTTCCTGTGTAGCCAAGTTTACATTCCGTGTATTACTGATAACTTATGATGTTTCTTTTTCTGTGTGACTTATTTCAGTTAGAATCATCATACCTGAATCCACTCATTGTTCTGCTAAGGGCCTGATGACATAGATTTCATTGCTGAGTGATATTGCTTTGTAAGTAAATACCACAACTTCTTTATCCATTTTTCACTTTCTGCGATGTTGAACTTGTACTGTAAACGAGGTTCTTGTAAACACAGGCGTCCCAAACTTTGGGGTGGCTGTGTCTTTTTGATTTTAATTTCCCTAAGCTATAGGACCATAAGTGGCAGTGCCCTAGGCTCTGTTGCTTTGTGTTTTAGATGTTTCAGGAAACACCATACACTTCTCCCGAGTGTCTGTTGGCAATTTACATCCCGCCCATCAGCATAACAAGGCTCCCAGTTCTCCATGGCCTGTCCTGCCTTTCTGGATTTTACACTTTTTTCAGATTGCCCTTTTGACCGGGGGGAAGTGAGACTTCATTGTAGTGCAGATTTCCTTTGCAAGCTTGCTTGGTTGGCCAAAAAGTGCGTATGCGTTTTTTCCTGAATATATTCAGGAAAAAACGCATACGCCCTTTTTGGCCAAGTGCATCATTGTGGACGTTCTGCCTCTTTTCCTATGCTTTCAATGCAATTTCAGTCTACCTCCTGAAATCGGTTTCCTGCAATTCTGCCCCGCTTTCAAGTCCTCTTGGCAGCCTTACTTCAGTCTATTTTTGGACGATAGCTGTCATTTATAACTCTGCAGGTTTGTGAATTACAGTGCCCCTGAGCTCCTTTCTTCAACTCGCTTTCTTGTGACCTGGCCGCAACACCGCAGGATGGCTTCAGGCCCTAATCTGGTTCTGGCACGGCACGCTGAGCCTTTGGTTATTTCCTCCTCCTGGTGGGAAATGAGAGTTAAATTTGCCCGTCCAGACACCTCCAGCTAGCCTCTCATTGGTTCTCGCTATTCCTGTTCATCTTCCGCAGAAATTGCAAACTGTGCCAAACAGGAGGTTAAAGGCGCTGACTCTCCAAGTGGGGAGAGTGTAAGTAAAGCATCTGGAATGTTGCACCCGAGTACCAGGGGAGGAAAACTGAGACATATTTGAACACGTCTCCCGATCACATGGTTGATTGTACTCTGGGTTCCACATGCATGTTTTAGCTGAAGGAAGAATACCTAAAACCTGGGTAGTTGAAACCCGTGGAATGGGTACCATGCAATATGACTTCAAAGGGTCTTCATTTGCTCACCGAACCTCTCCAATCCTATCACTGCTGCGTTTATGCCCCTGTACACATGCTTGATTCTCTTTCGGAGACATAGCAATCTATAGGTTTTAAGATACTTACTAGTCAGGTACATTCTTAGGCGTTTAATATGCGGTGTTGAGTCCATTTCGTTGAGCAAGGAGTAGCTCTTGTCTATTCCATATTTGACTTAAGGAACTTTATCTGTGCTCATTTCAATCTCTGGTTTTATGCAGCACCCCAACTCACCTTTCCCCTTAAGCAAGCATAAGTTGGTTTTCTAAATTTGAGACCCTGTTCTGTTCTGTAATTCAGTTCCTGTGTAGCCAAGTTTACATTCCGTGTATTATTGATAACTTATGATGTTTCTTTTTCTGTGTGACTTATTTCAGTTAGAATCATCATACCTGAATCCACTCATTGTGATGCTAAGGGCCTGATGACATAGATTTCATTGCTGAGTGATATTGCTTTGTAAGTAAATACCACAACTTCTTTATCCATTTTTCACTTTCTGCGATGTTGAACTTGTACTGTAAACGAGGTTCTTGTAAACAGAGGCGTCCCAAACTTTGGGGTGGCTGTGTCTTTTTGATTTTAATTTCCCTAAGCTATAGGACCATAAGTGGCAGTGCCCTAGGCTCTGTTGCTTTGTTTTTTAGATGTTTCAGGAAACACCATACACTTCTCCCGAGTGTTTGTTGGCAATTTACATCCCGCCCATCAGCATAACAAGGCTCCCAGTTCTCCATGGCCTGTCCTGCCTTTCTGGATTTTACACTTTTTTCAGATGGCCCTTTTGACAAGGGGGAAGTGAGACTTCATTGTAGTGCAGATTTCCTTTGCAAGCTTGCTTGGTTGGCCAAAAAGGGCGTATGCGTTTTTTCCTGAATATATTCAGGAAAAAACGCATACGCCCTTTTTGGCCAAGTGCATCATTGTGGACGTTCTGCCTCTTTTCCTATGCTTTCAATGCAATTCCAGTCAACCTCCTGAAATCGGTTTCCTGCAATTCTGCCCCGCTTTCAAGTCCTCTTGGCAGCCTTACTTCAGTCTATTTTTGGACGATAGCTGTCATTTATAACTCTGCAGGTTTGTGAATTACAGTGCCCCTGAGCTCCTTTCTTCAACTCGCTTTCTTGTGACCTGGTCGCAACACCACAGGATGGCTTCAGGCCCTAATCTGGTTCCGGTACGGCACGCTGAGCCTTTGGTTATTTCCTCTTCCTGGTGGGAAATGAGAGTTAAATTTGCCCGTCCAGACACCTCCAGCTAGCCTCTCATTGGTTCTCGCTATTCCTGTTCATCTTCCGCAGAAATTGCAAACTGGGCCAAACAGGAGGTTAAAGGCGTTGACTCTCCAAGTGGGGAGAGTGTTAGTAAAGCGTCTGGAATGTTGCACCCGAGTACCAGGGGAGGAAAACTGAGACATATTTGAACACGTCTCCCGTTCACATGGTTGATCATACTTGGGTTCCACATGCATGTTTTAGCTGAAGGAAGAATACCTTAAACCTGGAGAGTTGAGACCCGTGTAATGGGTACCATGCAATATGACTTCAAAGGGTCTTCATTTGCTCACCGAACCTCTCCAATCCTATCACTGCTGCGTTTATGCCCCTGTACACATGCTTGATTCTCTTTTGGAGACATAGCAATCCATAGGTTTTACGATACTTACTAGTCAGGTACATTCTTAGGCGTTTAATATGCGGTGTTGAGTCCATTTCGTTGAGCAAGGAGTAGCTCTTGTCTATTCCATATTTGACTTAAGGAACTTTATCTGTGCTCATTTCAATCTCTGGTTTTATGCAGCACCCCAACTCACCTTTACCCTTAAGCAAGCATAAGTTGGTTTTCTAAATTTGAGACCCTGTTCTGTTCTGTAATTCAGTTCCTGTGTAGCCAAGTTTACATTCCGTGTATTACAGATATCTTATGATGTTTCTTTTTCTGTGTGACTTATTTCAGTTAGAATCATCATACCTGAATCCAGTCATTGTGATGCTAAGGGCCTGATGACATAGATTTCATTGCTGAGTGATATTGTTTTGTAAGTAAATACCACAACTTCTTTTTCCATTTTTCACTTTCTGCGATGTTGAACTTGTACTGTAAACGAGGTTGTTGTAAACAGAGGCGTCCCAAACTTTGGGGTGGCTGTGTCTTTTTGATTTTAATTTCCCTAAGCTATAGGACCATAAGTGGCAGTGCCCTAGGCTCTGTTGCTTTGTTTTTTAGATGTTTCAGGAAACACCATACACTTCTCCCGTGTGTCTGTTGGCAATTTACATCCCGCCCATCAGCATAACAAGGCTCCCAGTTCTCCATGGCCTGTCCTGCCTTTCTGGATTTTACACTTTTTTCAGATGGCCCTTTTGACCGGGGGGAAGTGAGACTTCATTGTAGTGCAGATTTCCTTTGCAAGCTTGCTTGGTTGGCCAAAAAGGGCGTATGCGGTTTTTCCTGAATATATTCAGGAAAAAACGCATACGCCCTTTTTGGCCAAGTGCATCATTGTGGACGTTCTGCCTCTTTTCCTATGCTTTCAATGTAATTCCTGTCTACCTCCTGAAATCAGTTTCCTGCAATTCTGCCCCGCTTTCAAGTCCTCTTGGCAGCCTTACTTCAGTATATTTTTGGACGATAGCTGTCATTTATAACTCTGCAGGTTTGTGAATTACAGTGCCCCTGAGCTCCTTTCTTCAACTCGCTTTCTTTTGAGCTGGCCGCAACACCGCAGGATGGCTTCAGGCCCTAATCTGGTTCCGGTACGGCACGCTGATCCTTTGGTTATTTCCTCTTCCTGGTGGGAAATGAGAGTTAAATTTGCCCGTCCAGACACCTCCAGCTAGCCTCTCATTGGTTCTCGCTATTCCTGTTCATCTTCCGCAGAAATTGCAAACTGGGCCAAACAGGAGGTTAAAGGGACTGACTCTCCAAGTGGGGAGAGTGTTAGTAAAGCGTCTGGAATATTGCACCCGAGTACCAGGGGAGGAAAACTGAGACATATTTGAACACGTCTCCCGTTCACATGGTTGATCATACTTGGGTTCCATATGCATGTTTTAGCTGAAGGAAGAATACCGAAAACCTGGGTAGTTGAAACCCGTGGAATGGGTACCATGCAATATGACTTCAAAGGGTCTTCATTTGGTCACCGAACCTCTCCAATCCTATCACTGCTTCGTTTATGCCCCTGTACACATGCTTGATTCTCTTTCGGAGACATAGCAATCCATAGGTTTTAAGATACTTACTAGTCAGGTACATTCTTAGGCGTTTAATATGCGGTGTTGAGTCCATTTCATTGAGCAAGCAGTAGCTCTTGTCTATTCCATATTTGGCTTAAGGAACTTTATCTGTGCTCATTTCAATCTCTGGTTTTATGCAGCACCCCAACTCACCTTTCCCCTTAAGCAAGCATAAGTTCGTTTTCTAAATTTGAGACCCTGTTCTGTTCTGTAATTGAGTTCCTGTGTAGCCAAGTTTACATTCCGTGTATTACTGATAACTTATGATGTTTCTTTTTCTGTGTGACTTATTTCAGTTAGAATCATCATACCTGAATCCACTCATTGTTCTGCTAAGGGCCTGATGACATAGATTTCATTGCTGAGTGATATTGCTTTGTAAGTAAATACCACAACTTCTTTATCCATTTTTCACTTTCTGCGATGTTGAACTTGTACTGTAAACGAGGTTCTTGTAAACAGAGGCGTCCCAAACTTTGGGGTGGCTGTGTCTTTTTGATTTTAATTTCCCTAAGCTATAGGACCATAAGTGGCAGTGCCCTAGGCTCTGTTGCTTTGTGTTTTAGATGTTTCAGGAAACACCATACACTTCTCCCGAGTGTCTGTTGGCAATTTACATCCCGCCCATCAGCATAACAAGGCTCCCAGTTCTCCATGGCCTGTCCTGCCTTTCTGGATTTTACACTTTTTTCAGATTGCCCTTTTGACCAGGGGGAAGTGAGACTTCATTGTAGTGCAGATTTCCTTTGCAAGCTTGCTTGGTTGGCCAAAAAGTGCGTATGCGTTTTTTCCTGAATATATTCAGGAAAAAACGCATACGCCCTTTTTGGCCAAGTGCATCATTGTGGACGTTCTGCCTCTTTTCCTATGCTTTCAATGCAATTTCAGTCTACCTCCTGAAATCGGTTTCCTGCAATTCTGCCCCGCTTTCAAGTCCTCTTGGCAGCCTTACTTCAGTCTATTTTTGGACGATAGCTGTCATTTATAACTCTGCAGGTTTGTGAATTACAGTGCCCCTGAGCTCCTTTCTTCAACTCGCTTTCTTGTGACCTGGCCGCAACACCGCAGGATGGCTTCAGGCCCTAATCTGGTTCTGGCACGGCACGCTGAGCCTTTGGTTATTTCCTCCTCCTGGTGGGAAATGAGAGTTAAATTTGCCCGTCCAGACACCTCCAGCTAGCCTCTCATTGGTTCTCGCTATTCCTGTTCATCTTCCGCAGAAATTGCAAACTGTGCCAAACAGGAGGTTAAAGGCGCTGACTCTCCAAGTGGGGAGAGTGTAAGTAAAGCATCTGGAATGTTGCACCCGAGTACCAGGGGAGGAAAACTGAGACATATTTGAACACGTCTCCCGATCACATGGTTGATTGTACTCTGGGTTCCACATGCATGTTTTAGCTGAAGGAAGAATACCTAAAACCTGGGTAGTTGAAACCCGTGGAATGGGTACCATGCAATATGACTTCAAAGGGTCTTCATTTGCTCACCGAACCTCTCCAATCCTATCACTGCTGCGTTTATGCCCCTGTACACATGCTTGATTCTCTTTCGGAGACATAGCAATCTATAGGTTTTAAGATACTTACTAGTCAGGTACATTCTTAGGCGTTTAATATGCGGTGTTGAGTCCATTTCGTTGAGCAAGGAGTAGCTCTTGTGTATTCCATATTTGACTTAAGGAACTTTATCTGTGCTCATTTCAATCTCTGGTTTTATGCAGCACCCCAACTCACCTTTCCCCTTAAGCAAGCATAAGTTGGTTTTCTAAATTTGAGACCCTGTTCTGTTCTGTAATTCAGTTCCTGTGTAGCCAAGTTTACATTCCGTGTATTATTGATAACTTATGATGTTTCTTTTTCTGTGTGACTTATTTCAGTTAGAATCATCATACCTGAATCCACTCATTGTGATGCTAAGGGCCTGATGACATAGATTTCATTGCTGAGTGATATTGCTTTGTAAGTAAATACCACAACTTCTTTATCCATTTTTCACTTTCTGCGATGTTGAACTTGTACTGTAAACGAGGTTCTTGTAAACAGAGGCGTCCCAAACTTTGGGGTGGCTGTGTCTTTTTGATTTTAATTTCCCTAAGCTATAGGACCATAAGTGGCAGTGCCCTAGGCTCTGTTGCTTTGTTTTTTAGATGTTTCAGGAAACACCATACACTTCTCCCGAGTGTTTGTTGGCAATTTACATCCCGCCCATCAGCATAACAAGGCTCCCAGTTCTCCATGGCCTGTCCTGCCTTTCTGGATTTTACACTTTTTTCAGATGGCCCTTTTGACAAGGGGGAAGTGAGACTTCATTGTAGTGCAGATTTCCTTTGCAAGCTTGCTTGGTTGGCCAAAAAGGGCGTATGCGTTTTTTCCTGAATATATTCAGGAAAAAACGCATACGCCCTTTTTGGCCAAGTGCATCATTGTGGACGTTCTGCCTCTTTTCCTATGCTTTCAATGCAATTCCAGTCAACCTCCTGAAATCGGTTTCCTGCAATTCTGCCCCGCTTTCAAGTCCTCTTGGCAGCCTTACTTCAGTCTATTTTTGGACGATAGCTGTCATTTATAACTCTGCAGGTTTGTGAATTACAGTGCCCCTGAGCTCCTTTCTTCAACTCGCTTTCTTGTGACCTGGCCGCAACACCACAGGATGGCTTCAGGCCCTAATCTGGTTCCGGTACGGCACGCTGAGCCTTTGGTTATTTCCTCTTCCTGGTGGGAAATGAGAGTTAAATTTGCCCGTCCAGACACCTCCAGCTAGCCTCTCATTGGTTCTCGCTATTCCTGTTCATCTTCCGCAGAAATTGCAAACTGGGCCAAACAGGAGGTTAAAGGCGCTGACTCTCCAAGTGGGGAGAGTGTTAGTAAAGCGTCTGGAATGTTGCACCCGAGTACCAGGGGAGGAAAACTGAGACATATTTGAACACGTCTCCCGTTCACATGGTTGATCATACTTGGGTTCCACATGCATGTTTTAGCTGAAGGAAGAATACCTTAAACCTGGAGAGTTGAGACCCGTGTAATGGGTACCATGCAATATGACTTCAAAGGGTCTTCATTTGCTCACCGAACCTCTCCAATCCTATCACTGCTGCGTTTATGCCCCTGTACACATGCTTGATTCTCTTTTGGAGACATAGCAATCCATAGGTTTTACGATACTTACTAGTCAGGTACATTCTTAGGCGTTTAATATGCGGTGTTGAGTCCATTTCGTTGAGCAAGGAGTAGCTCTTGTCTATTCCATATTTGACTTAAGGAACTTTATCTGTGCTCATTTCAATCTCTGGTTTTATGCAGCACCCCAACTCACCTTTACCCTTAAGCAAGCATAAGTTGGTTTTCTAAATTTGAGACCCTGTTCTGTTCTGTAATTCAGTTCCTGTGTAGCCAAGTTTACATTCCGTGTATTACAGATATCTTATGATGTTTCTTTTTCTGTGTGACTTATTTCAGTTAGAATCATCATACCTGAATCCAGTCATTGTGATGCTAAGGGCCTGATGACATAGATTTCATTGCTGAGTGATATTGTTTTGTAAGTAAATACCACAACTTCTTTATCCATTTTTCACTTTCTGCGATGTTGAACTTGTACTGTAAACGAGGTTGTTGTAAACAGAGGCGTCCCAAACTTTGGGGTGGCTGTGTCTTTTTGATTTTAATTTCCCTAAGCTATAGGACCATAAGTGGCAGTGCCCTAGGCCCTGTTGCTTTGTTTTTTAGATGTTTCAGGAAACACCATACACTTCTCCCGTGTGTCTGTTGGCAATTTACATCCCGCCCATCAGCATAACAAGGCTCCCAGTTCTCCATGGCCTGTCCTGCCTTTCTGGATTTTACACTTTTTTCAGATGGCCCTTTTGACCGGGGGGAAGTGAGACTTCATTGTAGTGCAGATTTCCTTTGCAAGCTTGCTTGGTTGGCCAAAAAGGGCGTATGCGGTTTTTCCTGAATATATTCAGGAAAAAACGCATACGCCCTTTTTGGCCAAGTGCATCATTGTGGACGTTCTGCCTCTTTTCCTATGCTTTCAATGCAATTCCAGTCTACCTCCTGAAATCGGTTTCCTGCAATTCTGCCCCGCTTTCAAGTCCTCTTGGCAGCCTTACTTCAGTCTATTTTTGGACGATAGCTCTCATTTATAACTCTGCAGGTTTGTGAATTACAGTGCCCATGCGCTCCTTTCTTCAACTCGGTTTTTTTTGAGCTGGCCGCAACACCGCAGGATGGCTTCAGGCCCTAATCTGGTTCCGGTACGGCACGCTGAGCCTTTGGTTATTTCCTCTTCCTGTTGGGAAATGAGAGTTAAATTTGCCCGTCCAGACACCTCCAGCTAGCCTCTCATTGGTCCTCGCTATTGCTGTTCATCTTCCGCAGAAATTGCAAACTGTGCCAAACAGGAGGTTAAAGGCGCTGACTCTCCAAGTGGGGAGAGTGTTAGTAATGCGTCTGGAATGTTGCACCCGAGTACCAGGGGAGGAAAACTGAGACATATTTGAACACGTCTCCCGTTCACATGGTTGATCATACTTGGGTTCCACATGCATGTTTTAGCTGAAGGAAGAATACCTTAAACCTGGAGAGTTGAGACCCGTGTAATGGGTACCATGCAATATGACTTCAAAGGGTCTTCATTTGCTCACCGAACCTCTCCAATCCTATCACTGCTGCATTTATGCCCCTGTACACATGCTTGATTCTCTTTTGGAGACATAGCAATCCATAGGTTTTACGATACTTACTAGTCAGGTACATTCTTAGGCGTTTAATATGCGGTGTTGAGTCCATTTCGTTGAGCAAGGAGTAGCTCTTGTCTATTCCATATTTGGCTTAAGGAACTTTATCTGTGCTCATTTCAATCTCTGGTTTTATGCAGCACCCCAACTCACCTTTACCCTTAAGCAAGCATAAGTTGGTTTTCTAAATTTGAGACCCTGTTCTGTTCTGTAATTCAGTTCCTGTGTAGCCAAGTTTCCATTCCGTGTATTACTGATATCTTATGATGTTTCTTTTTCTGTGTGACTTATTTCAGTTAGAATCATCATACCTGAATCCACTCATTGTGCTGCTAAGGGCCTGATGACACAGATTTCATTGCTGAGTGATATTGCTTTGTAAGTAAATACCACAACTTCTTTATCCATTTTTCACTTTCTGCGATGTTGAACTTGTACTGTAAATGAGGTTCTTGTAAACAGAGCCGTTCCAAACTTTGGGGTGGCTGTGTCTTTTTGATTTTAATTTCCCTAAGCTATAGGACCATAAGTGGAAGTGCCCTAGGTTCTGTTGCTTTGTTTTTTAGATGTTTCAGGAAACACCATACACTTCTCCCGAGTGGTTGTTGGCAATTTACATCCCGCCCATCAGCATAACAAGGCTCCCAGTTCTCCATGGACTGTCCTGCCTTTCTGGATTTTACACTTTTTTCAGATGGCCCTTTTGACCGGGGGGAAGTGAGACTTCATTGTAGTGCAGATTTCCTTTGCAAGCTTGCTTGGTTGGCCAAAAAGGGCGTATGCGTTTTTTCCTGAATATATTCAGGTAAAAACGCATACGCCCTTTTTGGCCAAGTGCATCATTGTGGACGTTCTGCCTCTTTTCCTATGCTTTCAATGCAATTCCAGTCTACCTCCTGAAATCGGTTTCCTGCAATTCTGCCCTGCTTTCAAGTCCTCTTGGCAGCCTTACTTCAGTCTATTTTTGGACGATAGCTGTCATTTATAACTCTGCAGGTTTGTGAATTACAGTGCCCCTGAGCTCCTTTCTTCAACTCGCTTTCTTTTGAGCTGGCCGCAACACCGCAGGATGGCTTCAGGCCCTAATCTGGCTCCGGTACGGCACGTTGCGCCTTTGGTTATTTCCTCTTCCTGGTGGGAAATGAGAGTTAAATTTGCCCGTCCAGACACCTCCAGCTAGCCTCTCATTGGTTCTCGCTATTCCTGTTCATCTTCCTCAGAAATTGCAAACTGGGCCAAACAGGAGGTTAAAGGCGCTGACTCTCGAAGTGGGGAGAGTGTTAGTAAAGCGTCTGGAATGTTGCACCCGAGTACCAGGGGAGGAAAACTGAGACATATTTGAACACGTCTCCCGTTCACATGGTTGATCATACTTGGGTTCCACATGCATGTTTTAGCTGAAGGAAGAATACCTTAAACCTGGAGAGTTGAGACCCGTGTAATGGGTACCATGCAATATGACTTCAAAGGGTCTTCATTTGCTCACCGAACCTCTCCAATCCTATCACTGCTGCGTTTATGCCCCTGTACACATGCTTGATTCTCTTTTGGAGACATAGCAATCCATAGGTTTTACGATACTTACTAGTCAGGTACATTCTTAGGCGTTTAATATGCGGTGTTGAGTCCATTTCGTTGAGCAAGGAGTAGCTCTTGTCTATTCCATATTTGACTTAAGGAACTTTATCTGTGCTCATTTCAATCTCTGGTTTTATGCAGCACCCCACCTCACCTTTACCCTTAAGCAAGCATAAGTTGGTTTTCTAAATTTGAGACCCTGTTCTGTTCTGTAATTCAGTTCCTGTGTAGCCAAGTTTCCATTCCGTGTATTACTGATATCTTATGATGTTTCTTTTTCTGTGTGACTTATTTCAGTTAGAATCATCATACCTGAATCCACTCATTGTGCTGCTAAGGGCCTGATGACACAGATTTCATTGCTGAGTGATATTGCTTTGTAAGTAAATACCACAACTTCTTTATCCATTTTTCACTTTCTGCGATGTTGAACTTGTACTGTAAATGAGGTTCTTGTAAACAGAGCCGTTCCAAACTTTGGGGTGGCTGTGTCTTTTTGATTTTAATTTCCCTAAGCTATAGGACCATAAGTGGAAGTGCCCTAGGTTCTGTTGCTTTGTTTTTTAGATGTTTCAGGAAACACCATACACTTCTCCCGAGTGGTTGTTGGCAATTTACATCCCGCCCATCAGCATAACAAGGCTCCCAGTTCTCCATGGACTGTCCTGCCTTTCTGGATTTTACACTTTTTTCAGATGGCCCTTTTGACCGGGGGGAAGTGAGACTTCATTGTAGTGCAGATTTCCTTTGCAAGCTTGCTTGGTTGGCCAAAAAGGGCGTATGCGTTTTTTCCTGAATATATTCAGGTAAAAACGCATACGCCCTTTTTGGCCAAGTGCATCATTGTGGACGTTCTGCCTCTTTTCCTATGCTTTCAATGCAATTCCAGTCTACCTCCTGAAATCGGTTTCCTGCAATTCTGCCCCGCTTTCAAGTCCTCTTGGCAGCCTTACTTCAGTCTATTTTTGGACGATAGCTGTCATTTATAACTCTGCAGGTTTGTGAATTACAGTGCCCCTGAGCTCCTTTCTTCAACTCGCTTTCTTTTGAGCTGGCCGCAACACCGCAGGATGGCTTCAGGCCCTAATCTGGCTCCGGTACGGCACGTTGCGCCTTTGGTTATTTCCTCTTCCTGGTGGGAAATGAGAGTTAAATTTGCCCGTCCAGACACCTCCAGCTAGCCTCTCATTGGTTCTCGCTATTCCTGTTCATCTTCCTCAGAAATTGCAAACTGGGCCAAACAGGAGGTTAAAGGCGCTGACTCTCGAAGTGGGGAGAGTGTTAGTAAAGCGTCTGGAATGTTGCACCCGAGTACCAGGGGAGGAAAACTGAGACATATTTGAACACGTCTCCCGTTCACATGGTTGATCATACTTGGGTTCCACATGCATGTTTTAGCTGAAGGAAGAATACCTTAAACCTGGAGAGTTGAGACCCGTGTAATGGGTACCATGCAATATGACTTCAAAGGGTCTTCATTTGCTCACCGAACCTCTCCAATCCTATCACTGCTGCGTTTATGCCCCTGTACACATGCTTGATTCTCTTTTGGAGACATAGCAATCCATAGGTTTTACGATACTTACTAGTCAGGTACATTCTTAGGCGTTTAATATGCGGTGTTGAGTCCATTTCGTTGAGCAAGGAGTAGCTCTTGTCTATTCCATATTTGACTTAAGGAACTTTATCTGTGCTCATTTCAATCTCTGGTTTTATGCAGCACCCCACCTCACCTTTACCCTTAAGCAAGCATAAGTTGGTTTTCTAAATTTGAGACCCTGTTCTGTTCTGTAATTCAGTTCCTGTGTAGCCAAGTTTACATTCCATGTATTACTGATATCTTATGATGTTTCTTTTTCTGTGTGACTTATTTCAGTTAGAATCATCATACCTGAATCCACTCATTGTGCTGCTAAGGGCCTGATGACACAGATTTCATTGCTGAGTGATATTGCTTTGTAAGTAAATACCACAACTTCTTTATCCATTTTTCACTTTCTGCGATGTTGAACTTGTACTGTAAATGAGGTTCTTGTAAACAGAGCCGTTCCAAACTTTGGGGTGGCTGTGTCTTTTTGATTTTAATTTCCCTAAGCTATAGGACCGTAAGTGGCAGTGCCCTAGGCTCTGTTGCTTTGTGTTTTAGATGTTTCAGGAAACACCATACACTTCTCCCGAGTGTCTGTTGGCAATTTACATCCCGCCCATCAGCATAACAAGGCTCCCAGTTCTCCATGGCCTGTCCTGCCTTTCTGGATTTTACACTTTTTTCAGATGGCCCTTTTGACCGGGGGGAAGTGAGACTTCATTGTAGTGCAGATTTCCTTTGCAAGCTTGCTTGGTTGGCCAAAAAGGGCGTATGCGTTTTTTCCTGAATATATTCAGGAAAAAACGCATACGCCCTTTTTGGCCAAGTGCATCATTGTGGACGTTCTGCCTCTTTTCCTATGCTTTCAATGCAATTCCAGTCTACCTCCTGAAATCGGTTTCCTGCAATTCTGCCCCGCTTTCAAGTCCTCTTGGCAGCCTTACTTCAGTCTATTTTTGGACGATAGCTGTCATTTATAACTCTGCAGGTTTGTGAATTACAGTGCCCCTGAGCTCCTTTCTTCAACTCGCTTTCTTGTGACCTGGCCGCAACACCGCAGGATGGCTTCAGGCCCTAATCTGTTTCTGGCACGGCACGCTGAGCCTTTGTTTATTTCCTCCTCCTGGTGGGAAATGAGAGTTAAATTTGCCCGTCCAGACACCTCCAGCTAGCCTCTCATTGGTTCTCGCTATTCCTGTTCATCTTCCACAGAAATTGCAAACTGGGCCAAACAGGAGGTTAAAGGCGCTGACTCTCCAAGTGGGGAGAGTGTTAGTAAAGCGTCTGGAATGTTGCACCCAAGTACCAGGGGAGGAAAACTGAGACATATTTGAACACGTCTCCCGATCAAATGGTTGATCATACTCTGGGTTCCACATGCATGTTTTAGCTGAAGGAAGAATACCTAAAACCTGGGTAGTTGAAACCCGTGGAATGGGTACCATGCAATATGACTTCAAAGGGTCTTCATTTGCTCACCGAATCTCCAATCCTATCACTGCTGCGTTTATGCCCCTGTACACATGCTTGATTCTCTTTCGGAGACATAGCAATCTATAGGTTTTAAGATACTTACTAGTCAGGTACATTCTTAGGCGTTTAATATGCGGTGTTGAGTCCATTTCGTTGAGCAAGGAGTAGCTCTTGTCTATTCCATATTTGGCTTAAGGAACTTTATCTGTGCTCATTTCAATCTCTGGTTTTATGCAGCACCCCAACTCACCTTTCCCCTTAAGCAAGCATAAGTTGGTTTTCTAAATTTGAGACCCTGTTCTGTTCTGTAATTCAGTTCCTGTGTAGCCAAGTTTACATTCCGTGTATTACTGATATCTTATGATGTTTCTTTTTCTGTGTGACTTATTTCAGTTAGAATCATCATACCTGAATCCACTCATTGTGCTGCTAAGGGCCTGATGACACAGATTTCATTGCTGAGTGATATTGCTTTGTAAGTAAATACCACAACTTCTTTATCCATTTTTCACTTTCTGCGATGTTGAACTTGTACTGTAAACGAGGTTCTTGTAAACAGAGCCATTCCAAACTTTGGGGTGGCTGTGTCTTTTTGATTTTAATTTCCCTAAGCTATAGGACCATAAGTGGAAGTGCCCTAGGTTCTGTTGCTTTGTTTTTTAGATGTTTCAGGAAACACCATACACTTCTCCCGAGTGGTTGTTGGCAATTTACATCCCGCCCATCAGCATAACAAGGCTCCCAGTTCTCCATGGCCTGTCCTGCCTTTCTGGATTTTACACTTTTTTCAGATGGCCCTTTTGACCGGGGGGAAGTGAGACTTCATTGTAGTGCAGATTTCCTTTGCAAGCTTGCTTGGTTGGCCAAAAAGGGCGTATGCGTTTTTTCCTGAATATATTCAGGAAAAAACGCATACGCCCTTTTTGGCCAAGTGCATCATTGTGGACGTTCTGCCTCTTTTCCTATGCTTTCAATGCAATTCCAGTCTACCTCCTGAAATCGGTTTCCTGCAATTCTGCCCCGCTTTCAAGTCCTCTTGGCAGCCTTACTTCAGTCTATTTTTGGACGATAGCTGTCATTTATAACTCTGCAGGTTTGTGAATTACAGTGCCCCTGAGCTCCTTTCTTCAACTCGCTTTCTTGTGAGCTGGCCGCAACACCGCAGGATGGCTTCAGGCCCTAATCTGGCTCCGGTACGGCACGCTGACCCTTTGGTTATTTCCTCTTCCTGGTGGGAAATGAGAGTTAAATTTGCCCGTCCAGACACCTCCAGCTAGTCTCTCATTGGTTCTCGCTATTCCTGTTCATCTTCCGCAGAAATTGCAAACTGGGCCAAACAGGAGGTTAAAGGCGCTGACTCTCCAAGTGGGGAGAGTGTTAGTAAAGCGTCTGGAATGTTGCACCCGAGTACCAGGGGAGGAAAACTGAGACATATTTGAACACGTCTCCCATTCACATGGTTGATCATACTTGGGTTCCACATGCATGTTTTAGCTGAAGGAAGAATACCTAAAACCTGGGTAGTTGAAACCCGTGGAATGGGTACCATGCAATATGACTTCAAAGGGTCTTCATTTGCTCACCGAACCTCTCCAATCCTATCACTGCTGCGTTTATGCCCCTATACACATGCTTGATTCTATTTCGGAGACATAGCAATCCATAGGTTTTAAGATACTTACTAGTCAGGTACATTCTTAGGCGTTTAATATGCGGTGTTGAGTCCATTTCGTTGAGCAAGGAGTAGCTCTTGTCTATTCCATATTTGGCTTAAGGAACTTTATCTGTGCTCATTTCAATCTCTGGTTTTATGCAGCACCCCAACTCACCTTTCCCCTTAAGCAAGCATAAGTTGGTTTTCTAAATTTGAGACCCTGTTCTGTTTTGGAATGCAGTTCCTGTGTAGCCAAGTTTAATTCCGTGTATTACTGATATCTTATGATGTTTCTTTTTCTGTGTGACTTATTTCAGTTAGAATCATCATACCTGAATCCACTCATTGTGCTGCTAAGGGCCTGATGACACAGATTTCATTGCTGAGTGATATTGCTTTGTAAGTAAATACCACAACTTCTTTATCCATTTTTCACTTTCTGCGATGTTGAACTTGTACTGTAAACGAGGTTCTTGTAAACTGAGCCGTTCCAAACTTTGGGGTGGCTGTGTCTTTTTGATTTTAATTTCCCTAAGCTATAGGACCATAAGTGGAAGTGCCCTAGGTTCTGTTGCTTTGTTTTTTAGATGTTTCAGGAAACACCATACACTTCTCCCGAGTGGTTGTTGGCAATTGACATCCCACCCATCAGCATAACAAGGCTCCCAGTTCTCCATGGCCTGTCCTGCCTTTCTGGATTTTACACTTTTTTCAGATGGCCCTTTTGACCGGGGGGAAGTGAGACTTCATTGTAGTGCAGATTTCCTTTGCAAGCTTGCTTGGTTGGCCAAAAAGGGCGTATGCGTTTTTTCCTGAATATATTCAGGAAAAAACGCATACGCCCTTTTTGGCCAAGTGCATCATTGTGGACGTTCTGCCTCTTTTCCTATGCTTTCAATGCAATTCCAGTCTACCTCCTGAAATCGGTTTCCTGCAATTCTGCCACGCTTTCAAGTCCTCTTGGCAGCCTTACTTCAGTCTATTTTTGGACGATAGCTGTCATTTATAACTCTGCAGGTTTGTGAATTACAGTGCCCCTGAGCTCCTTTCTTCAACTTGCTTTCTTGTGACCTGGCCGCAACACCGCAGGATGGCTTCAGGCCCTAATCTGGTTCCGGCACGGCACGCTGAGCCTTTGGTTATTTCCTCTTCCTGGTGGGAAATGAGAGTTAAATTTGCCCGTCCAGACACCTCCAGCTAGTCTCTCATTGGTCCTCGCTATTCCTGTTCATCTTCCGCAGAAATTGCAAACTGGGCCAAACAGGAGGTTAAAGGCGCTGGCTCTCCAAGTGGGGAGAGTGTTAGTAAAGCGTCTGGAATGTTGCACCCGAGTACCAGGGGAGGAAAACTGAGACATATTTGAACACGTCTCCCGATCACACGGTTGATCATACTCTGGGTTCCACATGCATGTTTTAGCTGAAGGAAGAATACCTTAAACCTGGAGAGTTGAGACCCGTGGAATGGGTACCATGCAATATGACTTCAAAGGGTCTTCATTTGCTCACCGAACCTCTCCAGTCCTATCACTGCTGCGTTTATGCCCCTGTACACATGCTTGATTCTCTTTCGGAGACATAGCAATCCATAGGTTTTAATATACTTACTAGTCAGGTACATCCTTAGGCATTTAATATGCGGTGTTGAGTCCATTTCATTGAGCAAGGAGTAGCTCTTGTCTATTCCATATTTGGCTTAAGGAACTTTGTGCTCATTTCGATCTCTGGTTTTATGCAGCACCCCAACTCACCTTTCCCCTTAAGCAAGCATAAGTTGGTTTTCTAAATTTGAGACCCTGTTCTGTTCTGTAATTCAATTCCTGTGTAGCCAAGTTTCCATTCCGTGTATTACTGATATCTTATGATGTTTCTTTTTCTGTGTGACTTATTTCAGTTAGAATCATCGTATCTGAATCCACTCATTATGCTGCTACGGGCCTGATGACATAGATTTCATTGCTGAGTGATACTGCATTGTACGTAAATACCACAAGTTCTTTATCCATTTTTCAATTTCTGTGATATTGAACTTGTACGGTAAACGATGTTCTTGTAAACAGAGGCGTCCCAAACTTTGGAGTGGCTGTGTCTTTTTGATTTTAATTTCCCTAAGCTATAGGACCATAAGTGGATGTGCCCTAGGTTCTGTTGCTTTGTTTTTTAGATGTTTCAGGAAACACCATACACTTCTCCCGAGTTTCTTTTGGCAATTTACATCCCGCCCATCAGCATAACAAGGCTCCCAGTTCTCCATGGCCTGTCCTGCCTTTCTGGATTTTACACCTTTTTCAGATGGCCCTTTTGACCGGGGGGAAGTGAGACTTCATTGTAGTGCAGATTTCCTTTGCAAGCTTGCTTGGTTGGCCAAAAAGTGCGTATGCGTTTTTTCCTGAATATATTCAGGAAAAAACGCATACGCCCTTTTTGGCCAAGTGCATCATTGTGGACGTTCTGCCTCTTTTCCTATGCTTTCAATGCAATTCCAGTCTACCTCCTGAAATCGGTTTCCTCCAATTCTGCCCTGCTTTCAAGTCCTCTTGGCAGCCTTACTTCAGTCTATTTTTGGATGATAGCTGTCATTTATAACTCTGCAGGTTTGTGAATTACAGTGCCCCTGAGCTCCTTTCTTCAACTCGCTTTCTTGTGACCTGGCCGCAACACCGTAGGATGGCTTCAGGCCCTAATCTGGTTCCGGCACGGCACGCTGAGCCTTTGGTTAATTCCTCTTCCTGGTGGGAAATAAGAGTTAAATTTGCCCGTCCAGACACCTCCAGCTAGTCTCTCATTGGTTCTCCCTATTCCTCTTCAACTTCCGCAGTAATTGCAAACTGGGCCAAACAGGAGGTTAAAGGCACTGACTCTTCAAGTCGGGAGAGCGTTAGTAAAGCGTCTGGAATGTTGCACCCGAGTACCAGGGGAGGAAAACTGAGACATATTTGAACACGTCTCCCGTTCACATGGTTGATCATACTTGGGTTCCACATGCATGTTTTAGCTGAAGGAAGAATACCTTAAACCTGGAGAGTTGAGACCCGTGTAATGGGTACCATGCAATATGACTTCAAAGGGTCTTCATTTGCTCACCGAACCTCTCCAATCCTATCACTGCTGCGTTTATGCCCCTGTACACATGCTTGATTCTCTTTTGGAGACATAGCAATCCATAGGTTTTAAGGTACTTACTAGTCAGGTACATTCTTAGGCGTTTAATATGCGGTGTTGAGTCCATTTCGTTGAGCAAGGAGTAGCTCTTGTCTATTCCATATTTGACTTAAGGAACTTTATCTGTGCTCATTTCATTCTCTGGTTTTATGCAGCACCCCAACTCACCTTTCCCCTTAAGCAAGCATAAGTTGGTTTTCTAAATTTGAGACCCTGTTCTGTTCTGTAATTCAGTTCCTGTGTAGCCAAGTTTACATTCCGTATATTACTGATATCTTACAATGTTTCTTTTTCTGTGTGACTTATTTCAGTTAGAATCATCATACCTGAATCCACTCATTGTGATGCTAAGGGCCTGATGACATAGATTTCATTGCTGAGTGATATTGCTTTGTAAGTAAATACCACAACTTCTTTATCCATTTTTCACTTTCTGCGATGTTGAACTTGTACTGTAAACGAGGTTCTTGTAAACAGAGGCGTCCCAAACTTTGGGGTGGCTGTGTCTTTTTGATTTTAATTTCCCTAAGCTATAGGACCATAAGTGGCAGTGCCCTAGGCTCTGTTGCTTAGTTTTTTCGATGTTTCAGGAAACACCATACACTTCTCCCGAGTGGTTGTTGGCAATTTACATCCCGCCCATCAGCATAACAAGGCTCCCAGTTCTCCATGGCCTCTCCTGCCTTTCTGGATTTTACACTTTTTTCAGATGGCCCTTTTGACTGGGGGTAAGTGAGACTTCATTGTAGTGCAGATTTCCTTTGCAAGCTTGCTTGGTTGGCCAAAAAGTGCGTATGCGTTTTTTCCTGAATATATTCAGGAAAAAACGCATACGCCCTTTTTGGCCAAGTGCATCATTGTGGACGTTCTGCCTCTTTTCCTATGCTTTCAATGCAATTCCAGTCTACCTCCTGAAATCGGTTTCCTGCAATTCTGCCCCGCTTTCAAGTCCTCTTGGCAGCCTTACTTCAATCTATTTTTGGACGATAGCTGTCATTTATAACTCTGCAGGTTTGTGAATTACAGTGCCCCTGAGCTCCTTTCTTCAACTTGCTTTCTTGTGACCTGGCCGCAACACCGCAGGATGGCTTCAGGCCCTAATCTGGTTCCGGCACGGCACGCTGAGCCTTTGGTTATTTCCTCTTCCTGGTGGGAAATGAGAGTTAAATTTGCCCGTCCAGACACCTCCAGCTAGTCTCTCATTGGTTCTCCCTATTCCTGTTCATCTACTGCAGAAATTGCAAACTGGGCCAAACAGGAGATTAAAGGCGCTGACTCTCCAAGTGGGGAGAGTGTTAGTAAAGCGTCTGGAATGTTGCACCCGAGTACCAGGGGAGGAAAACTGAGACATATTTGAACACGTCTCCCGATCACACGGTTGATCATACTCTGGGTTCCACATGCATGTTTTAGCTGAAGGAAGAATACCTTAAACCTGGAGAGTTGAGACCCGTGTAATGGGTACCATGCAATATGACTTCAAAGGGTCTTCATTTGCTCACCGAACCTCTCCAGTCCTATCACTGCTGCGTTTATGCCCCTGTACACATGCTTGATTCTCTTTCGGAGACATAGCAATCCATAGGTTTTAAGATAATTACTAGTCAGGTACATTCTTAGGCGTTTAATATGCGGTGTTGAGTCCATTTCGTTGAGCAAGGAGTAGCTCTTGTCTATTCCATATTTGGCTTAAGGAACTTTATCTGTGCTCATTTCAATCTCTGGTTTTATGCAGCACCCCAACTCACCTTTACCCTTAAGCAAGCATAAGTTGGTTTTCTAAATTTGAGACCCTGTTCTGTTCTGTAATTCAGTTCCTGTGTAGCCAAGTTTACATTCCGTGTATTACTGATATCTTATGATGTTTCTTTTTCTGTGTGACTTATTTCAGTTAGAATCATCATACCTGAATCCAGTCATTGTGCTGCTAAGGGCCTGATGACACAGATTTCATTGCTGAGTGATATTGCTTTGTAAGTAAATACCACAACTTCTTTATCCATTTTTCACTTTCTGCGATGTTGAACTTGTACTGTAAACGAGGTTCTTGTAAACAGAGCCGTTCCAAACTTTGGGGTGGCTGTGTCTTTTTGATTTTAATTTCCCTAAGCTATAGGACCATAAGTGGAAGTGCCCTAGGTTCTGTTGCTTAGTTTTTTAGATGTTTCAGGAAACACCATACACTTCTCCCGAGTGGTTGTTGGCAATTTACATCCCGCCCTTCAGCATAACAAGGCTCCCAGTTCTCCATGGCCTGTCCTGCCTTTCTGGATTTTACACTTTTTTCAGATGGCCCTTTTGACCGGGGGGAAGTGAGACTTCATTGTAGTGCAGATTTCCTTTGCAAGCTTGCTTGGTTGGCCAAAAAGGGCGTATGCGTTTTTTCCTGAATATATTCAGGAAAAAACGCATACGCCCTTTTTGGCCAAGTGCATCATTGTGGACGTTCTGCCTCTTTTCCTATGCTTTCAATGCAATTCCAGTCTACCTCCTGAAATCGGTTTCCTGCAATTCTGCCCCGCTTTCAAGTCCTCTTGGCAGCCTTACTTCAGTCTATTTTTGGACGATAGCTGTCATTTATAACTCTGCAGGTTTGTGAGTTACAGTGCCCCTGAGCTCCTTTCTTCAACTCGTTTTCTTGTGAGCTGGCTGCAACACCGCTGGATGGCTTCAGGCCCTAATCTGGTTCCGGCACGGCATGCTGAGCCTTTGGTTATTTCCTCTTTCTGGTGGGAAATGAGAGTTAAATTTGCCCGTCCAGACACCTCCAGCTAGTCTCTCATTGGTTCTCCCTATTCCTGTTCATCTTCCGCAGAAATTGCAAACGGGGCCAAACAGGAGGTTAAAGGTGCTGACTCTCCAAGTGGGGAGAGTGTTAGTAAAGCGTCTGGAATGTTGCACCCGAGTTCCAGGGGAGGAAAACTGAGACATATTTGAACACGTCTCCCCTTCACACGGTTGATCATACTCTGGGTTCCACCTGCATGTTTTAGCTGAAGGAAGAATACCTTAAACCTGGAGAGTTGAGACCCGTGTAATGGGTACCATGCAATATGACTTCAAAGGGTCTTCATTTGCTCACCGAACCTCTCCAATCCTATCACTGCTGCGTTTATGCCCCTGTACACATGCTTGATTCTCTTTCGGAGACATAGCAATCCATAGGTTTTAAGATACTTTCTAGTCAGGTACATTCTTTGGCGTTTAATATGGGGTGTTGAGTCCATTTCGTTGAGCAAGGAGTAGTTCTTGTCTATTCCATATTTGGCTTAAGGAACTTTATCTGTGCTCATTTCAATCTCTGGTTTTATGCAGCACCCCAACTCACCTTTCCCCTTAAGCAAGCATAAGTTGGTTTTCTAAATTTGAGACCCTGTTCTGTTTTGGAATGCAGTTCCTGTGTAGCCAAGTTTACATTCCGTGTATTACTGATATCTTATGATGTTTCTTTTTCTGTGTGACTTATTTCAGTTAGAATCATCGTACCTGAATCCACTCATTATGCTGCTACGGGCCTGATGACATAGATTTCATTGCTGAGTGATACTGCATTGTACGTAAGTACCACAAGTTCTTTATCCATTTTTCACTTTCTGTGATATTGAACTTGTAGGGTAAACGAGGTTCTTGTAAACGGAGGCGTCCCAAACTTTGGGGTGGCTGTGTCTTTTTGATTTTAATTTCCCTAAGCTATAGGACCATAAGTGGAAGTGCCCTAGGCTCTGTTGCTTTGTTTCTTAGATGTTTCAGGAAACACCATACACTTCTCCTGAGTGTCTGTTGGCAATTTACATCCCGCCCATCAGCATAACAAGGCTCCCAGTTCTCCATGGCCTGTCCTGCCTTTCTGGATTTTACACTTTTTTCAGATGCCCCTTTTAACCGGGGAGAAGTGAGACTTCATTGTAGTGCAGATTTCCTTTGCAAGTTTGCTTGGTTGACCAAAAAGGGCGTATGCGTTTTTTCCTGAATATATTCAGGAAAAAACGCATACGCCCTTTTTGGCCAAGTGCATCATTGTGGACGTTCTGCCTCTTTTCCTATGCTTTCAATGCAATTCCAGTCTACGTCCTGAAATCGGTTTCCTGCAATTCTGCCCCGCTTTCAAGTCCTCTTGGCAGCCTTACTTCAGTCTATTTTTGGACGATAGCTGTCATTTATAACTCTGCAGGTTTGTGAATTACAGTGCCCCTGAGCTCCTTTCTTCAACTCGCTTTCTTGTGAGCTGGCCGCAACACCGCAGGATGTCTTCAGGCCCTAATCTGGTTCCGGCACGGCACGCTGAGCCTTTGGTTAATTCCTCTTCCTGGTGGGAAATGAGAGTTAAATTTGCCCATCCAGACACCTCCAGGTAGTCTCTCATTGATTCTCGCTATTCCTGTTCATCTTCCGCAGAAATTGCAAACTGGGCCAAACAGGAGGTTAAAGGGACTGACTCTCCAAGTGGGGAGAGTGTTAGTAAGCGTCTGCAATGTTGCACCCGAGTACCAGGGTCCGAAAACTGAGACATATTTGAACACGTCTCCCGATCACATGGTTGATCATACTCTAGGTTCCACATGCATGTTTTAGCTGAAGGAAGAATACCTTAAACCTGGGTAGTTGAAACCCGTGGAATGGGTACCATGCAATATGACTTCAAAGGGTCTTCATTTGCTCACGAACCTCTCCAGTCCTATCACTGCTGCGTTTATGCCCCTGTACACATGCTTGATTCTCTTTCGGAGACATAGCAATCCATAGGTTTTAAGATACTTACTAGTCAGGTACATTCTTAGGCGTTTAATATGCGGTGTTGAGTCCATTTCGTTGAGCAAGGAGTAGCTCTTGTCTATTACATATTTGGCTTAAGGAACTTTATCTGTGCTCATTTCAATCTCTGGTTTTATGCAGCACCCCAACTCACCTTTCCCCTTAAGCAAGCATAAGTTGGTTTTCTAAATTTGAGACCCTGTTCTGTTCTGTAATTCAGTTCCTGTGTAGCCAAGTTTACATTCCGTGTATTACTGATATCTTATGATGTTTCTTTTTCTGTGTGACTTATTTCAGTTAGAATCATCATACCTGAATCCACTCATTGTGCTGCTAAGGGCCTGATGACATAGATTTCATTGCTGAGTGATATTGCTTTGTAAGTAAATACCACAACTTCTTTATCCATTTTTCACTTTCTGCGATGTTGAACTTGTACTGTAAACGAGGTTCTTGTAAACAGAGCCGTCCCAAACTTTGGGGTGGCTGTGTCTTTTTGATTTTAATTTCCCTAAGCTATAGGACCATAAGTGGAAGTGCCCTAGGCTCTGTTGCTTTGTTTTTTCCATGTTTCAGGAAACACCATACACTTCTCCCGAGTGTCTGTTGGCAGTTTACATCCCGCCCATCAGCATAACAAGGCTCCCAGTTCTCCATGGTCTGTCCTGCCTTTCTGGATTTTACACTTTTTTCAGATGGCCCTTTTGACCGGGGGGAAGTGAGACTTCATTGTAGTGCAGATTTCCTTTGCAAGCTTGCTTGGTTGGCCAAAAAGGACGTATGCGTTTTTTCCTGAATATATTCAGGAAAAAACGCATACGCCCTTTTTGGCCAAGTGCATCATTGTGGACGTTCTGCCTCTTTTCCTATGCTTTCAATGCAATTCCAGTCTACCTCCTGAAATCGGTTTCCTGCAATTCTGCCCCGCTTTCAAGTCCTCTTGGCAGCCTTACTTCAGTCTATTTTTGGACGATAGCTGTCATTTATAACTCTGCAGGTTTGTGAGTTACAGTGCCCCTGAGCTCCTTTCTTCAACTCGCTTTCTTGTGAGCTGGCTGCAACACCGCTGGATGGCTTCAGGCCCTAATCTGGTTCCGGCACGGCATGCTGAGCCTTTGGTTATTTCCTCTTTCTGGTGGGAAATGAGAGTTAAATTTGCCCGTCCAGACACCTCCAGCTAGTCTCTCATTGGTTCTCCCTATTCCTGTTCATCTTCCGCAGAAATTGCAAACGGGGCCAAACAGGAGGTTAAAGGTGCTGACTCTCCAAGTGGGGAGAGTGTTAGTAAAGCGTCTGGAATGTTGCACCCGAGTACCAGGGGAGGAAAACTGAGACATATTTGAACACGTCTCCCGTTCACACGGTTGATCATACTCTGGGTTCCACATGCATGTTTTAGCTGAAGGAAGAATACCTTAAACCTGGAGAGTTGAGACCCGTGTAATGGGTACCATGCAATATGACTTCAAAGGGTCTTCATTTGCTCACCGAACCTCTCCAATCCTATCACTGCTGCGTTTATGCCCCTGTACACATGCTTGATTCTCTTTCGGAGACATAGCAATCCATAGGTTTTAAGATACTTACTAGTCAGGTACATTCTTTGGCGTTTAATATGGGGTGTTGAGTCCATTTCGTTGAGCAAGGAGTAGCTCTTGTCTATTCCATATTTGGCTTAAGGAACTTTATCTGTGCTCATTTCAATCTCTGGTTTTATGCAGCACCCCAACTCACCTTTCCCCTTAAGCAAGCATAAGTTGGTTTTCTAAATTTGAGACCCTGTTCTGTTTTGGAATGCAGTTCCTGTGTAGCCAAGTTTACATTCCGTGTATTACTGATATCTTATGATGTTTCTTTTTCTGTGTGACTTATTTCAGTTAGAATCATCGTACCTGAATCCACTCATTATGCTGCTACGGGCCTGATGACATAGATTTCATTGCTGAGTGATACTGCATTGTACGTAAGTACCACAAGTTCTTTATCCATTTTTCACTTTCTGTGATATTGAACTTGTACGGTAAACGAGGTTCTTGTAAACGGAGGCGTCCCAAACTTTGGGGTGGCTGTGTCTTTTTGATTTTAGTTTCCCTAAGCTATAGGACCATAAGTGGAAGTGCCCTAGGCTCTGTTGCTTTGTTTCTTAGATGTTTCAGGAAACACCATACACTTCTCCTGAGTGTCTGTTGGCAATTTACATCCCGCCCATCAGCATAACAAGGCTCCCAGTTCTCCATGGCCTGTCCTGCCTTTCTGGATTTTACACTTTTTTCAGATGCCCCTTTTAACCGGGGAGAAGTGATACTTCATTGTAGTGCAGATTTCCTTTGCAAGTTTGCTTGGTTGGCCAAAAAGGGCGTATGCGTTTTTTCCTGAATATATTCAGGAAAAAACGCATACGCCCTTTTTGGCCAAGTGCATCATTGTGGACGTTCTGCCTCTTTTCCTATGCTTTCAATGCAATTCCAGTCTACCTCCTGAAATCGGTTTCCTGCAATTCTGCCCCGCTTTCAAGTCCTCTTGGCAGCCTTACTTCAGTCTATTTTTGGACGATAGCTGTCATTTATAACTCTGCAGGTTTGTGAATTACAGTGCCCCTGAGCTCCTTTCTTCAACTCGCTTTCTTGTGACCTGGCCGCAACACCGCAGGATGTCTTCAGGCCCTAATCTGGTTCTGGCACGGCACGCTGAGCCTTTGGTTAATTCCTCTTCCTGGTGGGAAATGAGAGTTAAATTTGCCCATCCAGACACCTCCAGGTAGTCTCTCATTGATTCTCGCTATTCCTGTTCATCTTCCGCAGAAATTGCAAACTGGGCCAAACAGGAGGTTAAAGGGACTGACTCTCCAAGTGGGGAGAGTGTTAGTAAGCATCTGGAATGTTGCACCCGAGTACCAGGGTCCGAAAACTGAGACATATTTGAACACGTCTCCCGATCACATGGTTGATCATACTCTAGGTTCCACATGCATGTTTTAGCTGAAGGAAGAATACCTTAAACCTGGGTAGTTGAAACCCGTGGAATGGGTACCATGCAATATGACTTCAAAGGGTCTTCATTTGCTCACGAACCTCTCCAGTCCTATCACTGCTGCGTTTATGCCCCTGTACACATGCTTGATTCTCTTTCGGAGACATAGCAATCCATAGGTTTTAAGATACTTACTAGTCAGGTACATTCTTAGGCGTTTAATATGCGGTGTTGAGTCCATTTCGTTGAGCAAGGACTAGCTCTTGTCTATTCCATATTTGGCTTAAGGAACTTTATCTGTGCTCATTTCAATCTCTGGTTTTATGCAGCACCCCAACTCACCTTTCCCCTTAAGCAAGCATAAGTTGGTTTTCTAAATTTGAGACCCTCTTCTGTTCTGTAATTCAGTTCCTGTGCAGCCAAGTTTACATTCCGTGTATTACTGATATCTTATGATGTTTCTTTTTCTGTGTGACTTATTTCAGTTAGAATCATCATACCTGAATCCACTCATTGTGCTGCTAAGGGCCTGATGACATAGATTTCATTGCTGAGTGATATTGCTTTGTAAGTAAATACCACAACTTCTTTATCCATTTTTCACTTTCTGCGATGTTGAACTTGTACTGTAAACGAGGTTCTTGTAAACAGAGCCGTCCCAAACTTTGGGGTGGCTGTGTCTTTTTGATTTTAATTTCCCTAAGCTATAGGACCATAAGTGGAAGTGCCCTAGGCTCTGTTGCTTTGTTTTTTCCATGTTTCAGGAAACACCATACATTTCTCCCGAGTGTCTGTTGGCAATTTACACCCCGCCCATCAGCATAACAAGGCTCCCAGTTCTCCATGGCCTGTCCTGCCTTTCTGGATTTTACACTTTTTTCAGATGGCCCTTTTGACCGGGGGGAAGTGAGACTTCATTGTAGTGCAGATTTCCTTTGCAAGCTTGCTTGGTTGGCCAAAAAGGACGTATGCGTTTTTTCCTGAATATATTCAGGAAAAAACGCATACGCCCTTTTTGGCCAAGTGCATCATTGTGGACGTTCTGCCTCTTTTCCTATGCTTTCAATGCAATTCCAGTCTACCTCCTGAAATCAGTTTCCTGCAATTCTGCCCCGCTTTCAAGTCCTCTTGGCAGCCTTACTTCAGTCTATTTTTGGACGATAGCTGTCATTTATAACTCTGCAGGTTTGTGAGTTACAGTGCCCCTGAGCTCCTTTCTTCAACTCGTTTTCTTGTGAGCTGGCTGCAACACCGCTGGATGGCTTCAG
The DNA here is from genome assembly GCF_951394435.1 of Stenella coeruleoalba. Classification (NCBI taxonomy): domain Eukaryota; kingdom Metazoa; phylum Chordata; class Mammalia; order Artiodactyla; family Delphinidae; genus Stenella; species Stenella coeruleoalba. The sequence goes on from NW_027646122.1 coordinate 150,537, forward strand.
GCCCTAATCTGGTTCCAGCATGGCATGCTGAGCCTTTGGTTATTTCCTCTTTCTGGTGGGAAATGAGAGTTAAATTTGCCCGTCCAGACACCTCCAGCTAGTCTCTCATTGGTTCTCCCTATTCCTGTTCATCTTCCGCAGAAATTGCAAATGGGGCCAAACAGGAGGTTAAAGGTGCTGACTCTCCAAGTGGGGAGAGTGTTAGTAAAGCGTCTGGAATGTTGCACCCGAGTACCAGGGGAGGAAAACTGAGACATATTTGAACACGTCTCCCGTTCACACGGTTGATCATACTCTGGGTTCCACATGCATGTTTTAGCTGAAGGAAGAATACCTTAAACCTGGAGAGTTGAGACCCGTGTAATGGGTACCATGCAATATGACTTCAAAGGGTCTTCATTTGCTCACCGAACCTCTCCAATCCTATCACTGCTGCGTTTATGCCCCTGTACACATGCTTGATTCTCTTTCGGAGACATAGCAATCCATAGGTTTTAAGATACTTACTAGTCAGGTACATTCTTTGGCGTTTAATATGGGGTGTTGAGTCCATTTCGTTGAGCAAGGAGTAGCACTTGTCTATTCCATATTTGGCTTAAGGAAATTTATCTGTGCTCATTTCAATCTCTGGTTTTATGCAGCACCCCAACTCACCTTTCCCCTTAAGCAAGCATAAGTTGGTTTTCTAAATTTGAGACCCTGTTCTGTTTTGGAATGCAGTTCCTGTGTATCCAAGTTTACATTCCGTGTATTACTGATATCTTATGATGTTTCTTTTTCTGTGTGACTTATTTCAGTTAGAATCATCGTACCTGAATCCACTCATTATGCTGCTACGGGCCTGATGACATAGATTTCATTGCTGAGTGATACTGCATTGTACGTAAGTACCACAAGTTCTTTATCCATTTTTCACTTTCTGTGATATTGAACTTGTACGGTAAACGAGGTTCTTGTAAACGGAGGCGTCCCAAACTTTGGGGTGGCTGTGTCTTTTTGATTTTAATTTCCCTAAGCTATAGGACCATAAGTGGAAGTGCCCTAGGCTCTGTTGCTTTGTTTCTTAGATGTTTCAGGAAACACCATACACTTCTCCTGAGTGTCTGTTGGCAATTTACATCCCGCCCATCAGCATAACAAGGCTCCCAGTTCTCCATGGCCTGTCTTGCCTTTCTGGATTTTACACTTTTTTCAGATGCCCCTTTTAACCGGGGAGAAGTGAGACTTCATTGTAGTGCAGATTTCCTTTGCAAGTTTGCTTGGTTGGCCAAAAAGGGCGTATGCGTTTTTTCCTGAATATATTCAGGAAAAAACGCATACGCCCTTTTTGGCCAAGTGCATCATTGTGGACGTTCTGCCTCTTTTCCTATGCTTTCAATGCAATTCCAGTCTACCTCCTGAAATCGGTTTCCTGCAATTCTGCCCCGCTTTCAAGTCCTCTTGGCAGCCTTACTTCAGTCTATTTTTGGACGATAGCTGTCATTTATAACTCTGCAGGTTTGTGAATTACAGTGCCCCTGAGCTCCTTTCTTCAACTCGCTTTCTTGTGACCTGGCCGCAACACCGCAGGATGTCTTCAGGCCCTAATCTGGTTCTGACACGGCACGCTGAGCCTTTGGTTAATTCCTCTTCCTGGTGGGAAATGAGAGTTAAATTTGCCCATCCAGACACCTCCAGGTAGTCTCTCATTGATTCTCGCTATTCCTGTTCATCCTCTGCAGAAATTGCAAACTGGGCCAAACAGGAGGTTAAAGGGACTGACTCTCCAAGTGGGGAGAGTGTTAGTAAGCGTCTGGAATGTTGCACCCGAGTACCAGGGGAGGAAAACTGAGACATATTTGAACACGTCTCCCGATCACATGGTTGATCATACTCTAGGTTCCACATGCATGTTTTAGCTGAAGGAAGAATACCTTAAACCTGGGTAGTTGAAACCCGTGGAATGGGTACCATGCAATATGACTTCAAAGGGTCTTCATTTGCTCACGAACCTCTCCAGTCCTATCACTGCTGCGTTTATGCCCCTGTACACATGTTTGATTCTCTTTCGGAGACATAGCAATCCATAGGTTTTAAGATACTTACTAGTCAGGTACATTCTTAGGCGTTTAATATGCGGTGTTGAGTCCATTTCGTTGAGCAAGGACTAGCTCTTGTCTATTCCATATTGGGCTTAAGGAACTTTATCTGTGCTCATTTCAATCTCTGGTTTTATGCAGCACCCCAACTCACCTTTCCCCTTAAGCAAGCATAAGTTGGTTTTCTAAATTTGAGACCCTGTTCTGTTCTGTAATTCAGTTCCTGTGTAGCCAAGTTTACATTCCGTGTATTACTGATATCTTATGATGTTTCTTTTTCTGTGTGACTTATTTCAGTTAGAATCATCATACCTGAATCCACTCATTGTGCTGCTAAGGGCCTGATGACATAGATTTCATTGCTGAGTGATATTGCTTTGTAAGTAAATACCACAACTTCTTTATCCATTTTTCACTTTCTGCGATGTTGAACTTGTACTGTAAACGAGGTTCTTGTAAACAGAGCTGTCCCAAACTTTGGGGTGGCTGTGTCTTTTTGATTTTAATTTCCCTAAGCTATAGGACCATAAGTGGAAGTGCCCTAGGCTCTGTTGCTTTGTTTTTTCGATGTTTCAGGAAACACCATACACTTCTCCCGAGTGTCTGTTGGCAATTTTCATCCCGCCCATCAGCATAACAAGGCTCCCAGTTCTCCATGGCCTGTCCTGCCTTTCTGGATTTTACACTTTTTTCAGATGGCCCTTTTGACCGGGGGGAAGTGAGACTTCATTGTAGTGCAGATTTCCTTTGCAAGCTTGCTTGGTTGGCCAAAAAGTGCGTATGCGTTTTTTCCTGAATATATTCAGGAAAAAAGGCATATGCCCTTTTTGGCCAAGTGCATCATTGTGGACGTTCTGCCTCTTTTCCTATGCTTTCAATGCAATTCCAGTCTACCTCCTGAAATCGGTTTCCTGCAATTCTGCCCCGCTTTCAAGTCCTCTTGGCAGCCTTACTTCAGTATATTTTTGGACGATAGCTGTCATTTATAACTCTGCAGGTTTGTGAGTTACAGTGCCCCTGAGCTCCTTTCTTCAACTCGTTTTCTTGTGAGCTGGCTGCAACACCACTGGATGGCTTCAGGCCCTAATCTGGTTCCGGCACGGCATGCTGAGCCTTTGGTTATTTCCTCTTTCTGGTGGGAAATGAGAGTTAAATTTGCCCGTCCAGACACCTCCAGCTAGTCTCTCATTGGTTCTCCCTATTCCTGTTCATCTTCCGCAGAAATTGCAAACGGGGCCAAACAGGAGGTTAAAGGTGCTGACTCTCCAAGTGGGGAGAGTGTTAGTAAAGCGTCTGGAATGTTGCACCCGAGTACCAGGGGAGGAAAACTGAGACATATTTGAACACGTCTCCCGTTCACACGGTTGATCATACTCTGGGTTCCACATGCATGTTTTAGCTGAAGGAAGAATACCTTAAACCTGGAGAGTTGAGACCCATGTAATGGGTACCATGCAATATGACTTCAAAGGGTCTTCATTTGCTCACCGAACCTCTCCAATCCTATCAGTGCTGCGTTTATGCCCCTGTACACACGCTTGATTCTCTTTTGGAGACATAGCAATCCATAGGTTTTAAGATACTTACTAGTCAGGTACATTCTTAGGCGTTTAATATGGGGTGTTGAGTCTATTTCGTTGAGCAAGGAGTAGCTCTTGTCTATTCCATATTTGGCTTAAGGAACTTTATCTGTGCTCATTTCAATCTCTGGTTTTATGCAGCACCCCAACTCACCTTCCCCTTAAGCAAGCATAAGTTGGTTTTCTAAACTTGAGACACTGTTCTGTTTTGTAATTCAGTTCATGTGTAGCCAAGTTCACATTCTGTGTATTAGTGATACCTTATCATGTTTCTTTTCTGTGTGACTTATTTCAGTTCGAATCATCATACCTGAATCCACTCATTATGCTGCTACGGGCCTTATGACATAGATTTCATTGCTGAGTGATATTGCATTGTACGTAAGTACCACAAGTTCTTTATCCATTTTTCACTTTCTGCGATATTGAACTTGTACTGTAAACGAGGTTCTTGTAAACAGAGCCATCCCAAACTTTGGGGTGGCTGTGTCTTTTTGATTTTAATTTCCCTAAGCTATAGGACCATAAGTGGAAGTGCCCTAGGTTCTGTTGCTTTGTTTTTTAGATGTTTCAGGAAACACCATACACTTCTCCAGAGTGGCTGTTGGCAATTTACATCCTGCCCATCAGCATAAGAAGGCTCCCAGTTCTCCATGGCCTGTCGTGCCTTTATGGATTTTACACTTTTTTCAGATGGCCCTTTTGACCAGGTGGAAATGAGACTTCATTGTAGTGCAGATTTCCTTTGCAAGCTTGCTTGGTTGGCCAAAAAGTGCGTATGCGTTTTTTCCTGAATATATTCAGGAAAAAACACATACGCCCTTTTTGGCCAAGTGCATCATTGTCGAGTTTCTGACTCTCTTCATATGCTTTCAATGCAATTCCAGTCTACCTCCTGAAATCGGTTTCCTGCAATTCTGCCTTGCTTTCAATGCCTCTTCATAGCCTTACCTCAATATATTTTTTAAAAATAGTTGGCCTTTATAACTCTGCAGGTTTTTGAATTGCAGTGGCCCTTAGCTCCATTTTTTAGCTCTTATTTTTGTGGTATTGCCCCATAACCACAGGATTCCTTGAAGCCCTATTTTTCTTCTGGGGCACCTGCTGTGCCTTTGGTTAATTCTTCTTACTGATGTGATATTAGAGTGACATGTGCCCATTGAAACCGCTACAGCTAGTTTCTCACTGGTTCCCCCTATTCCCATTCATCCTCTGCACTAACTGCAGACTGTGCGATACCAGAACGTAAAGGCATTGACTCCATGTGGGGATGTTGTTAGTAAAGTGGCTGGAATGTCGATCCGGAGCCCCAGGAGAGGAAAAATGAGGTGCGTTTTAGAAACCTTTCCCGATCATATGGTATACCAGTCGCTGGGTTTCCCAAGCATGGTTTAGCTGTAGGAAGATTCCCTTCAACCTGGAGTGTTGGGACCCTTGGACTGAGTAGCATGAAGTATTGCATTAAACTTTCGGCAGTTGCTCACCAAAGCTCACCAATCCTGTCAGCCCCAAGTGTCCAGCCTTATGTCTTATCCAGCTGTGGGTTTATATGTGGTCAATCCAGGTTGCATCACAGCCCCTGAGCGAATTTTGTAAGAATTTTTCTCTCTTTCATTGTTTCAGCGTTTTGTTTTTAAAATTTATTTCTATAATGGGGTTTAGCTCCTTTTCACTGCTGTGTTTGTGCCGCTCTGCACACACTTGATTCCCTTATGGAGATATATCAATACATGGGTTTTAAGATTCTTATTACTCAGATATATTTCTCTGCGGTGTATAGGGTGTGTTGAGGCCTGTTCATTGAGCAAGGTGTAGATCTTGTCTAATACCTATTTGGTTTATTGAACGGTATCTGTGCTAATTTCAAACTCTGGTTTTATGCATCACCCCACCTCTCCTTTCCCCTTAAGCTGACATAAGTGTGTTTTCTAAATGTGAGACACTGTTCTGTTCTGTAATTCATTTCTTGTGCAGCCATATTTACCCTCCCTCTATAAGTGATATCTTATGATATGTTTCTTTTTCTGTTTGACTTATTTCAAGTAGTATTATCGGACCTAAATCCACTCTTTATCCTTCTACTAGCCTTATTACATTGATTTCATGGTGAAGAGATATTCCATTGTACATAAGTACCACATCTTCTTTATCCATTGTTCTCTTTCCTGGGATATTTAAGGTGTACTGAAGTTGAGGTTCTTGTAAACAGAGTAGCCCTAAACTGTGGTGTGCTTGTGTCTTGTTGATTTTTAGACTTCCCTAGATATACTCCCATGATTGGAAGTGTCCTATGCTCTGTAGCTCTGTTTTTTAGATGATTTAGGAACCACCATACACTTCTCCAGAGTGGCTCTCGGCAGTTCACACACTGCCCATCAGCGTATAAAGGCTCCCTGTTCTCCATGGCCTGTCCTGCATTTCTGGTTTTTACAATTTTTTAGGATGGCCCTTTTGACCGGTGGGAAGTGAGACTTCTTTGTTGTGCACATTTGCATTGCTTGCTTGCTTCGTTGCCCATAAAGTGCGTATGCGTTTTTTCCTGGATATAATCAGGAAAAAACGCATACGCGCTTTTGGGCCAACTGCATCATTGTCGAAATTCTGCCGCTTTTCATGTGCGTTAAAGACGAGTCCAATCTATCTCTTGAAATCTGTTTCTTGCAATTCTGTCTTGCATTCAGATCCTCTTCTTTGCCTTACCTCAACATATTTTTGGACGTTAGTTTTCATGTATAACTCTGCAGGTTTGTGAATTGCAGTGACCCTGAGCTCCATTTTTTAAGTTGCTCTTTTGTGAGCTGGCCTCAAACCCACAGGATTGCTTCAGGCCCTATTTTGGCTCCGGCGAGGCAGGCTGAGCCTTTCTTTAATTCTTATTCTTAATGGGAAATTAGAGTGATATGTGCCCGTCCAAACCCCTACAACTCTTCTCTCATTGGTTCCCCCTCTTCCCGTTCATCCTCCTCACAATTTGCAAAATGTGTGAAACAGAAGTTTAAATGTGCTGATTCTCCAAGTGGGGAGATTCTAAGTAGCGTGGCTGGAATGGTGAACAGGAGCACCAGGAGAGGATAAATGAGGTGCATTTTAGACACATCTCCCGATCACATGGTGTACAGTCCTCTGGGTTTTCCATGCATGTTTTAGCTGTAGGAAGATCCCTTGAACCTGCAGATTTGGGACCCATTGAATGGGTACCAGGTAGTATTACTTTAAAGGGTGTGCATTTCCTCACCCAACCTCACATTTCTCTTAGCGCAAACAGTTTCCAGCCTTATGTCTCATCCTGCTGTGGGTCTAGATGTGTTCAATCCATGTTGCATCACCGTCCCTGAGGAAAAGTTGTAAGAGGTTTTCTCTGTCTCTCTGTCATTTATTTTTTTCAATTTATTACTATATTGGTTACAGCTGATTTTCAAAGCTCTGTTTCTTGCTGCTGTACATCCACTTGATTCACGTACAGAGAGACATCAATAAATTCTTTTTCAGATTCTTACCAGTCGTATATATTCTTTTCCGGTGACTTGAGTGTGCTGAGTGCAGTTCTTTTAGCTACCGTGTAGGCCTTGTTGATTATCAGTTTGGTATTTGGAATGGTATCTTTGCTAATTTCAACCTCCTGGATGATGCCTCACCCCTCCCCACCTTTCCCGTTTAGCAGCCTTATGCGTGTTTTCTACATATTTGACTATGTTTTTGTTTTGTAATTTATTTCATGTGTAGCCATTTTGGATTCCACCTTTAAGTGATATCTTATGATATGTGTCTTTTTCTTTTTGAATTCTGTCACTTAGAATGATCATACGTAACTCCTCCGGAGTCGTTACAACTGGCCATATTTCATTGATTTCCAGGCTGAATAATATTCCACTCTACCTAAGTACCACATCTCTATCCATTTTTTCCCTCCAGAGACATTTAAGTTATATCCTAGTCGAGGATCTTTTAAACAGAGAGGGGGTAAACATTGGGGTGCCTGTGTCCTCTCGATTTTTGTTTTTCCCAAGATATACGCCCATGAGTGCAAGTGCCCTATGCTCTGTAGCTCATTTTTTAGATGCTTTAGTAAACACAATACACTTCTCCAGAATGGCCGTTGGCAATATACATTTCCACTATAAGTCTCACAGGGCTCCCTCTTCTCGTTGCCCTGTCCTGCATTTCTGTTGTTTACGCTTTATGAGGATGGCTCTTCTGACTGATGCGAAGTGATATCTTTTGTAGTATTGACTTCCAGTGCCCACCTGTTTGGTTGGCTAAAAAAGTGTATGCCCTTTTCTTGAATATATACAGAAAAGAACGCATACACCCTTTTTGGCCAACTGCAATGTTGGCAATGTTCAGCTCCTTTTCTTGTGCTTAATGGCGAGTCCTTTCTACCTCCTCAAATCCCTTTCCTGCCATTCTCCCTTGCTTACAAGTCCTTTTCTCTGACTTTCCTCAAGACATTTTTCAGTGATGGATATTTTCAACTCTGCAGTTTTGTGAATTTTACTGCCCCTGAGTTCCATTGTTCAACTCGTGTTTATGGGAACTGGCCACAAAGCAGCGGGATTTCCTCAAGCCCTATACTGTTTCCATGGGCAACCCTAGCCTTTGGTCAATTCGTCTTCCTGATTGGAAATTAGAGTGACATGTGCCTGTCTGAACACCTAGGACTTGTCTCTCATTGTTCCTCATCCTTCCGCTTCATCCTCTGGACAAATTCCAAACTGTACGCAACAGGATGTTGACAGTGCTGACATCTCCAAGTGGGGAGACTGTTAGTAAAGACGCTGGAGGGGTGAACCCGAGCACCAGGAGATGAGGAGATGAGATGCCTTTTCCAAACTCTTCCCGATCAGATGGTATACCATCCTCTGGGTGTGACAGACATGTTTTAGCAGTAGGAAGAGTCCCATTCATGTAAGGAGAACACCAGGGCTTTTTCAAAATCAGTGTCTCCCCGAAACCCAAACTGGGGAAGTTTTTAAGCTACGGCTACACATATGTTCATTAAGGGCCTTGGGAAGTAGGCAGAGTCCAAACTTTAGATGATTGAAGTCTTCAGGGTCAGAAGCACTCACCACCAGCTTCCCTTAGGCTACACTTTAACTGTCATTGATAGATGATGTCAATAAAAATATCTATTCTTTTTCAGATTATTTCCCCTTATAGGTTATTGCAAAATGTTGAGTGTAGTTCCCTGTGCTATACAGTAGTTCCTTGTTGATGATCTATTTTATACATAGCAGTGTGTATGTGTTAATTCCAAACTGTTAATTTATCCCTCCTCCCACCTTTCCCCTTTGGTAATAATAAATTATAAGATTTTATACTTCTCAGAAATGGGGGAGCTGAAAGAGAGGTATCATTTTCAATGGAAAAGCATTTAAAACAAGATTGAAGGTTTAACCAAGATTATTAGCTGTACATCCTTGGAAAGAAATCACTTCGTTTCTCTAATATTGACCTGACAAATAAGACAAACCTTTTCACTGAACTTGCTTATAAAAAGTGATGGAAATATCAAATGGAAGTGTTAAAAACATCTTATTTTACCCGAGCCTTATACACTGTTCTATGTTAACTACAGTTTGGCTCACACATCTGTTCATTGAGGTTACAATAGTCTCAATTTCTGTTACTGATCCTCCAGAGTGGACCCCAACAAGTGTCCCCCTGCCCAGTGTCATTGGGGCCAACAGATCGAGACTGAGTTTGGTTCACAAGCAAAGGAAACTTTATATTTTGATCAGAGAATGGAGAGGTGAGAGCATGCACTACCCCGTGGGCTGTGGGCTGGGCTGCTGTGTAGAGATCCTGTCAGAGTCAGTGGGAGGGAGGGAGGCGGCGGAGCTCTCAAGGGCTGGGTTGGCTGTAGCTCAGGCTCTATATCGTGGAGTCTGCACTGGGCCCAGGAGCTGAGGTGTCGACCCAGCCATTCTGCACTAGGAAATCTGGTCTGAAGTGCCGGGTGTGGAACCTCTGCATGCGGGACCCTAGGAGCACGTGAAATTAGACAAAGCACAAAGGATAAAAAAGGTTAGACTTGACTTTATTGCCCAGATTCTATTTTTATCTCCCAGGGATTTTTAATGGGCTTTGCTGGGGACAAACCCCTCCTCTGCCTTTTGTCCCGTTCCTCATTCTTGGAGTGCTGAGGGTGCAGACCCTTCTTCTGTAACTGCTGAGTGCTGAGTTGGGAGCCCTCATACCCTGGGGCGAGGGTCAGAGCTTCTCCCCAGCAGCCTCCCGGTGACGTTGATTGTCCCCAGGACCCCTGCCTCCCTGCTCGTCCACCTGAGCACCAGCATTGGAAGTGTTATAGATTCTAATGACCTTTAAGGGTCCAGGAAAGAGATGTGCAGAGACGCTGTGGGGGCCGGTTTCACCCCGCCCCACATTTGTTCGGCCACCTTAGGCTGACCGTCTCTGCCAGCCTAGATGCTCTGACCAGTAGTCTGCGCTTTCTTCAGTTAGGCCCCTGAATTAACGTACAAACAGCACCAGGTGTCAGAGCCCTGCCCGCTCAACTCCCAGACAGTCCAGGGTCAGTGGTGATCAAGGACCATGATGGCTACTGAGTCAACAGCCTTTTGAAGTAAACAGGAGTCCAGCCGGTCTTATTGGCCACCATCATCACGGTGTCTGTAGGCTTTTCTATGGTGACAGTGTGGTATACTGTTCCCCGGCCAAGATTATTAGCTCCCCTCTGGGTGCAGTAAGTCCTGCAAGCAGTAGTCTACTCTTTTGGGACACACTCTTGTTGTTTTATGAGAGAAACTCCAGGTCAAGTGATGTTCACACGAGTCGTCATGGTGCCCTGTTGCCCCCGGTTATCTCTCTGGATGTTGGAGTTGGAGGGCCTCCTCATTCGAGGTCGGTGTGCCCACGGAGCGAACCCTGCAACTTCAGGGCATGGTTGGTGGTTAGGATCACCACGTGGGGTCCTTTTCCCTTAGGAGGGAGGTGGCCTTTTGGGCTGCTGATTTCCAGGTTTTTAGATACCGCCAGTATCTTGGCCAGATGTGGCAGTGGGCCAAGCCCCTTAGTGACCGTAGTTTATCCTACCTGGATGGCATTCTTGCATTGTTCCATTTCAAGTGGTCCCAGTTTTTGCACTAATTCTCCAATGGCGATTCACCTTTCACCGGGAATGTAAAGGTCAAAGAGTTTAGCTAAATTAGGGAGTTCCAGGGCAAGGGTCTGAATTGACTGCTCTTTCCATTCTTGAAAGGCCACTTCTGGATTCTATTCAAAAGGATCATCATCTTTTCCTTTCAGTGTTTCATATAGAGGCCCAGCTAGTAGACTGTAGCTAGGGATCCAGAAGCAGCAAACCCTGGCCTCCCCAGGAACCCCTAAGCTGTCTTCTAGTTTTAGAAAGGGGTAAGGCTGAAAATGGTTTCTTCCCTTTCCTGGGATGGGCTTCTCTGACCTTCTGTGAGAATGAAGCCCAGGCAGGTCACCGCAGTCTGTGATATTTGAGCTTTTTCTTGGACAACTTCTATCCTTTATTGGCTTGGTAGTTCAGAGGCCTCCTTAGTAGGGCTGGTGATCAGAATGTCGTCTGCATATTGAAGGAGGGTTTCCTTTTCCAGAGGTAGAACTTTTAGGTCTTTAGCTAAGCTTTCCCCAAAGATGGTGTGGGAATTTTTGCACCCTTGGGGCCAGACGGCCCGGAAGTATTGTTTTAGTTGTATGTTGAGTCCTGCCACTCACAAGCCAAAATTTCTTGTGACTCTGGGACTAATGGAATACAAAAGAAGGCATCATTGAAGACTAATACAGAATACCATGTCCTGGTGGTTGGTAGAATGACCAGCAGGGTGTAGGAATTAGGAGCAACTGGAGGTATATCCTCGGTGGCTTCACTGACTGTCCTGACATTCTTTACCAGGTCCCCAGCAGCCCATGGGGCTCTCGTGGTCAGACCAATCCCCGGATACAGAGCTACCCTTGCAGGTACCGTGGCAGGGCTGGGCACACAGGAACCATGCACATAGCCCTCATTGCAGAGCACCCCCAGCTCACCTGTCACTCAGAGCTGACACAGAGCACCTCAGAGCAGGACTTGAACTAACAAACAGCAGCTGCGACAGGTCTGTGACCCTGGTCATCACTCTGTACGGCCTCCCTCCACCTGGTCTTCCAGAGACTTCCACTGCACCCGGGGCACCAGGCCTCTGTCTCCAACCACCACCCACCCCTCCTCTCCCTGACTCCTGGGTTCCTCTCATTAGGAGAGGGTTTTCTTGAAGTTGTCTCCCACTCATGGGCCAGATAAAATGATTAGAAAACAAGCCAAAGCTGCAGCCCCTTGTCTATCCTGACTCTCAGGAGCCCACACCTGTTCCTTGGACCTGGCCGGTTCAGCAAGTTCCATTTTCTGCAACTGTGAGCCCCTGAGGGGTGATGATTGGCTGACCTGGGCAGCCTTACCGTGCCGGCCAGCCCTCCCCAGGTGTGCCTGGGTTGAGATCAATATAAATACCACTCCAGGCAGCAAGAGCCCCTGCAGCCGTGCCTGACGCCATTTTCTCTGCCCTGTCAGCAGTCTCGGGGCTGGGCTGGTGGGAGGGAGTGAGAGGCCACGGCTTTGTGGGTGGCCCAGTGTGAGTGGGGCTCTGCTGGACTTTCTGCAGCAGTTGCCATGCTGCCACCTGCTAAAGAAGAGGATGTGTCACCCATACCTGCTGCTGGAATTTCTCCCTGGGCAGAGGTGAGGAAGGAAAAAAGCAGTGGGGGCAGGGACAGGACGGGTATCTCAGGCAGGGAAATGGAAATCTTCCAGAAGAGCACCCAGGGCCAGGACCATCCTGGCTGGCCTGCAGGCACCAAGTCGGCCGGCATGCTGTCACTCGTGTGGCTCTATGGCCCTTCCTCTAGGCTTTCAAGTCCTTGTATATATTCAGGTGTTTTACCTGGGACGGGTGGGAATAGTTCAGCAGCAACTGGCCTGGGGCTCAGCTCACGTTTACTCACAGATGCCTCGGCACGGTGCCCCAGCTTTGCAATGAGGACGCTTGTTGCGTGGGGGCTGCTGGCTGAATGGGAGACGATTCCCCACCACTGACCAACTTCAGAATTGTTTACAACTGGAGCAAGTGCCCTGATACGGTTTTCCTCTGTGGAACTGGTGGGTTCTGTGTTTTTTTTCTCTTTTTCGTTTTTGGTTCAAGGTAGATTTTATTCCTCTTTTTTGTATTTACAGATATAAGCATGGAAATAATTTATTCATATAAATACATGTATGTGCAGGGAATAATTGTTTTTTCTGTTTTATTTTTTAAATTTTACTTCTTTTTAATTTTGAATTTTATTTTATATTTTTATACAGCAGGTTCTTATTGGTTATCTATTTTATACATATAAATGTATACATGCCAATCCCAGTCTCTCAACTCCTCCCACCACCACCCCCCCAACAGCTTTCCCCCCTTGTTGTCCATACGTTTGTTGTCTACATCTGTTGCTCTATTTATGCCTTGCAAAATGGTTAATCTGTACAGTTTTTCTAGGTTCCACATATATGCATGAATATACAAGATTTGTTTTTCTCTTTCTGACTTACTTCACTCTGTATGACAGTCTCTAGATCCATCGACGTCTCTACAAATGACCCAATTTCATTCCTTTTCATGGCTTAGTAATATTCCATTTTATATATGTACCACAGCTTTATGCATTCGTCTGTCTGTGGGCATTTAGGTTGCTTCCATTACCTCGATATTGTAAATAGTGATGCAATGAACATTGCGGTGAATGACTCATTTTGATTTATGGTTTTGTCTGGGTATATGTCCAGTACTGGGATTGCTGTATCATATGGTAATTCTATTGTTAGTTTCTTAAGAAATTCCATATTGTTCTCCATAATGACTGTATCAATTTATATTCCCAACAATAGTGGAAGAGGGTTCCTTTTCTCCACACCATTTCCAGCATTTTTTGTTTGTAGATTTTCAATTATGCCTATTCTACCAGGTGTGAGGTGATACCTCATTGTTGAATCCATTTCGTTGAGCAAGGGGTAGCTCTTGTCTATTACATATTTGGCTTATGGAACGGTATTTGTGCTAATTTCAAACTCTGCTTTTATGCAGCACCCCAACTCACCTTCCCCCTTAAGCAGGCATAAGTTGGTTTTCTAAACTTGAGACCCTGTTCTGTTTTGTAATTCAGTTCATGTGTAGCCAAGTTCACATTCCGTGTATTAGTGATACCTTATGATGTTTCTTTTTCTGTGTGACTTATTTCACTTAGAATCATCGTGCCTCAATGCACTCATTATGCTGGTATGGGCCTGGTGACATAGATTTCATTGCTGAGTGGTATTCTGTTGTACATAAGTACCGCAACTTCTTTATCCATTATTTGCTCTCTGGGATATTTAACTTGTGCCGTAGAAGAGATTTCTGTAAAAAGAGCCATCCCAAATTTTGGGGTTGCTGTGTCTTTTTGATATTAATTTCCCTAAGCTATAGGACCATAAGTGGAAGTGCCATAGGCTCTGCTGCTTTGTTTTTTAGATGTTTCAGGAAACACCATACACATCTCCCGAGTGTCTGTTGGCAATTTACATCCCGCCCATCAGCATAACAAGGCTCCCAGTTCTCCATGGCCTGTCCTGCCTTTCTGGGTTTTACACTTTTTTCAGATGGCCCTTTTGACCGGGGGGAAGTGAGACTTCATTGTAGTGCAGATTTCCTTTGCAAGCTTGCTTGGTTGGCCAAAAAGGGCGTATGCGTTTTTTCCTGAATATATTCAGGAAAAAACGCATACGCCCTTTTGGCACAGTGCATCATTGTGGACGTTCTGCCTCTTTTCCTATGCTTTCAATGCAATTCCAGTCTACCTCCTGAAATCGGTATCCTGCAATTCTGCCCCGCTTTCAAGTCCTCTTGGCAGCCTTACTTCAGTATATTTTTGGACGATAGCTGTCATTTATAACTATGCAGGTTTGTGAATTACAGAGACCCTGAGCTCCTTTCTTCAACTCGCTTTCTTTTGAGCTGGCCGCGACACCGCAGGATGGCTTCAGGCCCTAATCTGGTTCCGGCACGGCACGCTGAGCCTTTGGTTATTTCCTCTTCCTGGTGGGAAATGAGAGTTAAATTTGCCCGTCCAGACACCTCCAGCTAGTCTCTCATTGGTTCTCCCTATTCCTGTTCATCTTCCGCAGAAATTGCAAACTGGGCCAAACAGGAGGTTAAAGGCGCTGACTCTCCAAGTGGGGAGAGTGTTAGTAAAGCGTCTGGAATGTTGCACCCGAGTACCAGGGGAGGAAAACTGAGACATATTTGAACACGTCTCCCTTTCACATGGTTGATCATACTTGGGTTCCACATGCATGTTTTAGCTGAAGGAAGAATAACTTAAACCTGGAGAGTTGAGACCCGTGGAATGGGTACCATGCAATATGACTTCAAAGGGTCTTCATTTGCTCACCGAACCTCTCCAATCCTATCACTGCTGCGTTTATGCCCCTGTACACATGCTTGATTCTCTTTCAGAGACATAGCAATCCATAGGTTTTAAGATACTTACTAGTCAGGTACATTCTTAGGCGTTTAAGATGCGGTGTTGAGTCCATTTCGTTGAGCAAGGAGTAGCTCTTGTCTATTCCATATTTGGCTTAAGGAACTTTATCTGTGCTCATTTCAATCTCTGGTTTTATGCAGCACCCCAACTCACCTTTCCCCTTAAGCAAGCATAAGTTGGTTTTCTAAATTTGAGACCCTGTTCTGTTCTGTAATTCAGTTCCTGTGTAGCCAAGTTTCCATTCCGTGTATTACTGATATCTTATGATGTTTCTTTTTCTGTGTGACTTATTTCAGTTAGAATCATCATACCTGAATCCACACATTGTGCTGCTAAGGGCCTGATGACATAGATTTCATTGCTGAGTGATATTGCTTTGTAAGTGATTACCACAACTTCTTTATCCATTTTTCACTTTCTGCGATGTTGAACTTGTACTGTAAACGAGGTTCTTGTAAACAGAGCCGTTCCAAACTTTGGGGTGGCTGTGTCTTTTTGATTTTAATTTCCCTAAGCTATAGGACCATAAGTGGAAGTGCCCTAGGCTCTGTTGCTTTGTTTTTTAGATGTTTCAGGAAACACCATACACTTCTCCCAAGTGTCTGTTGGCAATTTACATCCCGCCCATCAGCATAACAAGGCTCCCAGTTCTCCATGGCCTGTCCTGCCTTTCTGGATTTTACACTTTTTTCAGATGGCCCTTTTGACCGGGGGGAAGTGAGACTTCATTGTAGTGCAGATTTCCTTTGCAAGCTTGCTTGGTTGGCCAAGAAGGGCGTATGCGTTTTTTCCTGAATATATTCAGGAAAAAACGCATACGCCCTTTTTGGCCAAGTGCATCATTGTGGACGTTCTGCCTCTTTTCCTATGCTTTCAATACAATTCCAGTCTACCTCCTGAAATCGGTTTCCTGCAATTCTGCCCCGCTTTCAAGTCCTCTTGGCAGCCTTACTTCAGTCTATTTTTGGACGATAGCTGTCATTTATAACTCTGCAGGTTTGTGAATTACAGTGCCCCTGAGCTCCTTTCTTCAACTCGCTTTCTTGTGACCTGGCCGCAACACCGCAGGATGGCTTCAGGCCCTAATCTGGTTCCGGTACGGCACGCTGAGCCTTTGGTTAATTCCTCTTCCTGGTGGGAAATGAGAGTTAAATTTGCCCGTCCAGACACCTCCAGCTAGCCTCTTATTGGTTCTCGCTATTCCTGTTCATCTTCCGCAGAAATTGCAAACTGGGCCAAACAGGAGTTTAAAGGCGCTGACTCTCCCACTGGGGAGAGTGTTAGTAAAGGATCTGGAATGTTGCACCCGAGTACCAGGGGAGGAAAACTGAGACATATTTGAACACGTCTCCCGATCACATGGTTGATCATACTCTGGGTTCCACATGCATGTTTTAGCTGAAGGAAGAATACCTTAAACCTGGAGAGTTGAGACCCGTGGAATGGGTACCGTGCAATATGACTTCAAAGGGTCTTCATTTGCTCACCGAACCTCTCCAATCCTATCACTGCTGCGTTTATGCCCCTGTACACACGCTTGATTCTCTTTTGGAGACATAGCAATCCATAGGTTTTAAGATACTTACTAGTCAGGTACATTCTTAGGCATTTAATATGGGGTTTTGAGTTCATTTCGTTGAGCAAGGAGTAGCTCTTGTCTATTCCATATTTGGCTTAAGGAACTTTATCTGTGCTCATTTCAATCTCTGGTTTTATGCAGCACCCCAACTCACCTTTCCCCTTAAGCAAGCATAAGTTGGTTTTCTAAATTTGAGACCCTGTTCTGTTTTGGAATGCAGTTCCTGTGTAGCCAAGTTTACATTCCGTGTATTACTGATATCTTATGATGTTTCTTTTTCTGTGTGACTTATTTCAGTTAGAATCATCGTACCTGAATCCACTCATTATGCTGCTACGGGCCTGATGACATAGATTTCATTGCTGAGTGATACTGCATTGTACGTAAGTACCACAAGTTCTTTATCCATTTTTCACTTTCTGTGATATTGAACTTGTACGGTAAACGAGGTTCTTGTAAACAGAGGCGTCCCAAACTTTGGGGTGGCTGTGTCTTTTTGATTTTAATTTCCCTAAGCTATAGGACCATAAGTGGAAGTGCCCTAGGCTCTGTTGCTTTGTTTTTTAGGTGTTTCAGGAAACACCATACACTTCTCCCGAGTGTCTGTTGGCAATTTACATCCCGCCCATCAGCATAACAAGGCTCCCAGTTCTCCATGGCCTGTCCTGCCTTTCTGGATTTTACACTTTTTTCAGATGGCCCTTTTGACCGGGGGGAAGTGAGACTTCATTGTAGTGCAGATTTCCTTTGCAAGTTTGCTTGGTTGGCCAAAAAGGGCGTATGCGTTTTTTCCTGAATATATTCAGGAAAAAACGCATACGCCCTTTTTGGCCAAGTGCATCATTGTGGACGTTCTGCCTCTTTTCCTATGCTTTCAACGCAATTCCAGTCTACCTCCTGAAATCGGTTTCCTGCAATTCTGCCCCGCTTTCAAGTCCTCTTGGCAGCCTTACTTCAGTCTATTTTTGGACGATAGCTGTCATTTATAACTGTGCAGGTTTGTGAATTACAGTGCCCCTGAGCTCCTTTCTTCAACTCGCTTTCTTGTGACCTGGCCGCAGCACCGCAGGATGGCTTCAGGCCCTAATCTGGTTCGGGCACGGCACGCTGAGCCTTTGGTTAATTCCTCTTCCTGGTGGGAAATGAGAGTTAAATTTGCCCATCCAGACACCTCCAGCTAGTCTCTCATTGGTTCTCGCTATTCCTGTTCATCTTCCGCAGAAATTGCAAACTGGGCCAAACAGGAGGTTAAAGGGACTGACTCTCCAAGTCGGGAGAGTGTTAGTAAAGCGTCTGGAATGTTGCACCCGAGTACCAGGGTACGAAGACTGAGAAATATTTGAACACGTCTCCCTTTCACATGGTTGATCATACTTGGGTTCCACATGCATGTTTTAGCTGAAGGAAGAATAACTTAAACCTGGAGAGTTGAGACCCGTGGAATGGGTACCATGCAATATGACTTCAAAGGGTCTTCATTTGCTCACCGAACCTCTCCAATCCTATCACTGCTGCGTTTATGCCCCTGTACACATGCTTGATTCTCTTTCAGAGACATAGCAATCCATAGGTTTTAAGATACTTACTAGTCAGGTACATTCTTAGGCGTTTAAGATGCGGTGTTGAGTCCATTTCGTTGAGCAAGGAGTAGCTCTTGTCTATTCCATATTTGGCTTAAGGAACTTTATCTGTGCTCATTTCAATCTCTGGTTTTATGCAGCACCCCAACTCACCTTTCCCCTTAAGCAAGCATAAGTTGGTTTTCTAAATTTGAGACCCTGTTCTGTTCTGTAATTCAGTTCCTGTGTAGCCAAGTTTCCATTCCGTGTATTACTGATATCTTATGATGTTTCTTTTTCTGTGTGACTTATTTCAGTTAGAATCATCATACCTGAATCCACACATTGTGCTGCTAAGGGCCTGATGACATAGATTTCATTGCTGAGTGATATTGCTTTGTAAGTGATTACCACAACTTCTTTATCCATTTTTCACTTTCTGCGATGTTGAACTTGTACTGTAAACGAGGTTCTTGTAAACAGAGCCGTTCCAAACTTTGGGGTGGCTGTGTCTTTTTGATTTTAATTTCCCTAAGCTATAGGACCATAAGTGGAAGTGCCCTAGGCTCTGTTGCTTTGTTTTTTAGATGTTTCAGGAAACACCATACACTTCTCCCAAGTGTCTGTTGGCAATTTACATCCCGCCCATCAGCATAACAAGGCTCCCAGTTCTCCATGGCCTGTCCTGCCTTTCTGGATTTTACACTTTTTTCAGATGGCCCTTTTGACCGGGGGGAAGTGAGACTTCATTGTAGTGCAGATTTCCTTTGCAAGCTTGCTTGGTTGGCCAAGAAGGGCGTATGCGTTTTTTCCTGAATATATTCAGGAAAAAACACATACGCCCTTTTTGGCCAAGTGCATCATTGTGGACGTTCTGCCTCTTTTCCTATGCTTTCAATGCAATTCCAGTCTACCTCCTGAAATCGGTTTCCTGCAATTCTGCCCCGCTTTCAAGTCCTCTTGGCAGCCTTACTTCAGTCTATTTTTGGACGATAGCTGTCATTTATAACTCTGCAGGTTTGTGAATTACAGTGCCCCTGAGCTCCTTTCTTCAACTCGCTTTCTTGTGACCTGGCCGCAACACCGCAGGATGGCTTCAGGCCCTAATCTGGTTCCGGTACGGCACGCTGAGCCTTTGGTTAATTCCTCTTCCTGGTGGGAAATGAGAGTTAAATTTGCCCGTCCAGACACCTCCAGCTAGCCTCTTATTGGTTCTCGCTATTCCTGTTCATCTTCCGCAGAAATTGCAAACTGGGCCAAACAGGAGTTTAAAGGCGCTGACTCTCCAACTGGGGAGAGTGTTAGTAAAGGATCTGGAATGTTGCACCCGAGTACCAGGGGAGGAAAACTGAGACATATTTGAACACGTCTCCCGATCACATGGTTGATCATACTCTGGGTTCCACATGCATGTTTTAGCTGAAGGAAGAATACCTTAAACCTGGAGAGTTGAGACCCGTGGAATGGGTACCGTGCAATATGACTTCAAAGGGTCTTCATTTGCTCACCGAACCTCTCCAATCCTATCACTGCTGCGTTTATGCCCCTGTACACACGCTTGATTCTCTTTTGGAGACATAGCAATCCATAGGTTTTAAGATACTTACTAGTCAGGTACATTCTTAGGCATTTAATATGGGGTTTTGAGTTCATTTCGTTGAGCAAGGAGTAGCTCTTGTCTATTCCATATTTGGCTTAAGGAACTTTATCTGTGCTCATTTCAATCTCTGGTTTTATGCAGCACCCCAACTCACCTTTCCCCTTAAGCAAGCATAAGTTGGTTTTCTAAATTTGAGACCCTGTACTGTTTTGGAATGCAGTTCCTGTGTAGCCAAGTTTACATTCCGTGTATTACTGATATCTTATGATGTTTCTTTTTCTGTGTGACTTATTTCAGTTAGAATCATCGTACCTGAATCCACTCATTATGCTGCTACGGGCCTGATGACATAGATTTCATTGCTGAGTGATACTGCATTGTACGTAAGTACCACAAGTTCTTTATCCATTTTTCACTTTCTGTGATATTGAACTTGTACGGTAAACGAGGTTCTTGTAAACAGAGGCGTCCCAAACTTTGGGGTGGCTGTGTCTTTTTGATTTTAATTTCCCTAAGCTATAGGACCATAAGTGGAAGTGCCCTAGGCTCTGTTGCTTTGTTTTTTAGGTGTTTCAGGAAACACCATACACTTCTCCCGAGTGTCTGTTGGCAATTTACATCCCGCCCATCAGCATAACAAGGCTCCCAGTTCTCCATGGCCTGTCCTGCCTTTCTGGATTTTACACTTTTTTCAGATGGCCCTTTTGACCGGGGGGAAGTGAGACTTCATTGTAGTGCAGATTTCCTTTGCAAGTTTGCTTGGTTGGCCAAAAAGGGCGTATGCGTTTTTTCCTGAATATATTCAGGAAAAAACGCATACGCCCTTTTTGGCCAAGTGCATCATTGTGGACGTTCTGCCTCTTTTCCTATGCTTTCAATGCAATTCCAGTCTACCTCCTGAAATCGGTTTCCTGCAATTCTGCCCCGCTTTCAAGTCCTCTTGGCAGCCTTACTTCAGTCTATTTTTGGACGATAGCTGTCATTTATAACTGTGCAGGTTTGTGAATTACAGTGCCCCTGAGCTCCTTTCTTCAACTCGCTTTCTTGTGACCTGGCCGCAGCACCGCAGGATGGCTTCAGGCCCTAATCTGGTTCCGGCACGGCACGCTGAGCCTTTGGTTAATTCCTCTTCCTGGTGGGAAATGAGAGTTAAATTTGCCCGTTCAGACACCTCCAGCTAGTCTCTCATTGGTTCTCGCTATTCCTGTTCATCTTCCGCAGAAATTGCAAACTGGGCCAAACAGGAGGTTAAAGGGACTGACTCTCCAAGTCGGGAGAGTGTTAGTAAAGCGTCTGGAATGTTGCACCCGAGTACCAGGGTACGAAGACTGAGACATATTTGAACACGTCTCCCGTTCACATGGTTGATCATACTCTGGGTTCCACATGCATGTTTTAGCTGAAGGAAGAATACCTTAAACCTGGAGAGTTGAGACCCGTGGAATGGGTACCGTGCAATATGACTTCAAAGGGTCTTCATTTGCTCACCGAACCTCTCCAATCCTATCACTGCTGCGTTTATGCCCCTGTACACACGCTTGATTCTCTTTTGGAGACATAGCAATCCATAGGTTTTAAGATACTTACTAGTCAGGTACATTCTTAGGCATTTAATATGGGGTTTTGAGTCCATTTCGTTGAGCAAGGAGTAGCTCTTGTCTATTCCATATTTGGCTTAAGGAACTTTATCTGTGCTCATTTCAATCTCTGATTTTATGCAGCACCCCAACTCACCTTTCCCCTTAAGCAAGCATAAGTAGGTTTTCTAAATTTGAGACCCTGTTCTGTTTTGGAATGCAGTTCCTGTGTAGCCAAGTTTACATTCCGTGTATTACTGATATCTTATGATGTTTCTTTTTCTGTGTGACTTATTTCAGTTAGAATCATCATACCTTAATCCACTCATTGTGCTGCTAAGGGCCTGATGACATAGATTTCATTGCTGAGTGATATTGCTTTGTAAGTGATTACCACAACTTCTTTATCCATTTTTCACTTTCTGCGATGTTGAACTTCTACTGTAAACGAGGTTCTTGTAAACAGAGCCGTTCCAAACTTTGGGGTGGCTGTTTCTTTTTGATTTTAATTTCCCTAAGCTATAGGACCATAAGTGGAAGTGCCCTAGGCTCTGTTGCTTTGTTTTTTAGATGTTTCAGGAAACACCATACACTTCTCCCAAGTGTCTGTTGGCAATTTACATCCCGCCCATCAGCATAACAAGGCTCCCAGTTCTCCATGGCCTGTCCTGCCTTTCTGGATTTTACACTTTTTTCAGATGGCCCTTTTGACCGGGGGGAAGTGAGACTTCATTGTAGTGCAGATTTCCTTTGCAAGCTTGCTTGGTTGGCCAAAAAGGGCGTATGCGTTTTTTCCTGAATATATTCAGGAAAAAACGCATACGCCCTTTTTGGCCAAGTGCATCATTGTGGACGTTCTGCCTCTTTTCCTATGCTTTCAATACAATTCCAGTCTACCTCCTGAAATCGGTTTCCTGCAATTCTGCCCCGCTTTCAAGTCCTCTTGGCAGCCTTACTTCAGTCTATTTTTGGACGATAGCTGTCATTTATAACTCTGCAGGTTTGTGAATTACAGTGCCCCTGAGCTCCTTTCTTCAACTCGCTTTCTTGTGAGCTGGCCGCAACACCGCAGGATGGCTTCAGGCCCTAATCTGGTTCCGGCCCGGCATGCTGAGCCTTTGGTTAATTCCTCTTCCTGGTGGGAAATGAGAGTTAAATTTGCCCGTCCAGACACCTCCAGCTAGCCTCTCATTGGTTCTCGCTATTCCTGTTCATCTTCCGCAGAAATTGCAAACTGGGCCAAACAGGAGGTTAAAGGGACTGACTCTCCAAGTCGGGAGAGTGTTAGTAAAGCATCTGGAATGTTGCACCCGAGTACCAGGGTAGGAAAACTGAGACATATTTGAACACGTCTCCCGTTCACATGGTTGATCATACTCTGGGTTCCACATGCATGTTTTAGCTGAAGGAAGAATACCTTAAACCTGGAGAGTTGAGACCCGTGGAATGGGTACCGTGCAATATGACTTCAAAGGGTCTTCATTTGCTCACCGAACCTCTCCAATCCTATCACTGCTGCGTTTATGCCCCTGTACACATGCTTGATTCTCTTTTGGAGACATAGCAATCCATAGGTTTTAAGATACTTACTAGTCAGGTACATTCTTAGGCATTTAATATGGGGTTTTGAGTCCATTTCGTTGAGCAAGGAGTAGCTCTTGTCTATTCCATATTTGGCTTAAGGAACTTTATCTGTGCTCATTTCAATCTCTGATTTTATGCAGCACCCCAACTCACCTTTCCCCTTAAGCAAGCATAAGTAGGTTTTCTAAATTTGAGACCCTGTTCTGTTTTGGAATGCAGTTCCTGTGTAGCCAAGTTTACATTCCGTGTATTACTGATATCTTATGATGTTTCTTTTTCTGTGTGACTTATTTCAGTTAGAATCATCGTACCTGAATCCACTCATTATGCTGCTACGGGCCTGATGACATAGATTTCATTGCTGAGTGATACTGCATTGTACGTAAGTACCACAAGTTCTTTATCCATTTTTCACTTTCTGTGATATTGAACTTGTACGGTAAACGAGGTTCTTGTAAACAGAGGCGTCCCAAATTTTGGGGTGGCTGTGTCTTTTTGATTTTAATTTCCCTAAGCTATAGGACCATAAGTGGAAGTGCCCTAGGCTCTGTTGCTTTGTTTTTTAGGTGTTTCAGGAAACACCATACACTTCTCCCGAGTGTCTGTTGGCAATTTACATCCCGCCCATCAGCATAACAAGGCTCCCAGTTCTCCATGGCCTGTCCTGCCTTTCTGGATTTTACACTTTTTTCAGATGGCCCTTTTGACCGGGGGGAAGTGAGACTTCGTTGTAGTGCAGATTTCCTTTGCAAGCTTGCTTGGTTGGCCAAAAAGGGCGTATGCGTTTTTTCCTGAATATATTCAGGAAAAAACGCATACGCCCTTTTTGGCCAAGTGCATCATTGTGGACGTTCTGCCTCTTTTCCTATGCTTTCAATGCAATTCCAGTCTACCTCCTGAAATCGGTTTCCTGCAATTCTGCCCCGCTTTCAAGTCCTCTTGGCAGCCTTACTTCAGTCTATTTTTGGACGATAGCTGTCATTTATAACTCTGCAGGTTTGTGAATTACAGTGCCCCTGAGCTCCTTTCTTCAACTCGCTTTCTTGTGACCTGGCCGCAACACCGCAGGATGGCTTCAGGCCCTAATCTGGTTCCGGCACGGCACGCTGAGCCTTTGGTTAATTCCTCTTCCTGGTGGGAAATGAGAGTTAAATTTGCCCGTTCAGACACCTCCAGCTAGTCTGTCATTGGTTCTCGCTATTCCTGTTCATCTTCCGCAGAAATTGCAAACTGGGCCAAACAGGAGGTTAAAGGGACTGACTCTCCAAGTCGGGAGAGTGTTAGTAAAGCGTCTTGAATGTTGCACCCGAGTACCAGGGTACGAAAACTGAGAAATATTTGAACACGTCTCCCGATCACATGGTTGATCATACTCTAGGTTCCACATGCATGTTTTAGCTGAAAGAAGAATACCTTAAACCTGGGTAGTTGAAACCCGTGGAATGGGTACCATGCAATATGACTTCAAAGGGTCTTCATTTGCTCACCGAACCTCTCCAATCCTATCACTGCTGCGTTTATGCCCCTGTACACATGCTTGATTCTCTTTCTGAGACGTAGCAATCTATAGGTTTTAAGATACTTACTAGTCAGGTACATTCTTAGGCGTTTAATATGCGGTGTTCAGTCCATTTCGTTGAGCAAGGAGTAGCTCTTGTCTATTCCATATTTGGCTTAAGGAACTTTATCTGTGCTCATTTCAATCTCTGGTTTTATGCAGCACCCCAACTCACCTTTCCCCTTAAGCAAGCATAAGTTGGTTTTCTAAATTTGAGACCCTGTTCTGTTCTGTAATTCAGTTCCTGTGTAGCCAAGTTTCCATTCCGTGTATTAGTGATATCTTATGATGTTTCTTTTTCTGTGTGACTTATTTCAGTTAGAATCATCGTACCTGAATCCACTCATTATGCTGCTACGGGCCTGATGACATAGATTTCATTGCTGAGTGATACTGCATTGTACGTAAGTACCACAAGTTCTTTATCCATTTTTCACTTTCTGTGATATTGAACTTGTACGGTAAACGAGGTTCTTGTAAACAGAGGCGTTCCAAACTTTGGGGTGGCTGTGTCTTTTAGATTTTAATTTCCCTAAGCTATAGGACCATAAGTGGAAGTGCCCTAGGCTCTGTTGCTTTGTTTTTTAGATGTTTCAGGAAACACCATACACTTCTCCCGAGTGATTGTTGGCAATTTACATCCCGCCCATCAGCATAACAAGGCTCCCAGTTCTCCATGGCCTGTCCTGCCTTTCTGGATTTTACACTTTTTTCAGATGGCCCTTTTGACCGGGGGGAAGTGAGACTTCATTGTAGTGCAGATTTCCTTTGCAAGCTTGCTTGGTTGGCCAAAAAGGGCGTATGCGTTTTTTCCTGAATATATTCAGGAAAAAACGCATACGCCCTTTTTGGCCAAGTGCATCATTGTGGACGTTCTGCCTCTTTTCCTATGCTTTCAATGCAATTCCAGTCTACCTCCTGAAATCGGTTTCCTGCAATTCTGCCCCGCTTTCAAGTCCTCTTGGCAGCCTTACTTCAGTCTATTTTTGGACGATAGCTGTCATTTATAACTCTGCAGGTTTGTGAATTACAGTGCCCCTGAGCTCCTTTCTTCAACTCGCTTTCTTGTGACCTGGCCGCAACACCGCAGGATGGCTTCAGGCCCTAATCTGGTTCTGGCACGGCACACTGAGCCTTTGGTTAATTCCTCTTCCTGGTGGGAAATGAGAGTTAAATTTGCCCGTTCAGACACCTCCAGCTAGTCTCTCATTGGTTCTCGCTATTCCTGTTCATCTTCCGCAGAAATTGCAAACTGGGCCAAACAGGAGGTTAAAGGGACTGACTCTCCAAGTCGGGAGAGTGTTAGTAAAGCGTCTGGAATGTTGCACCCGAGTACCAGGGTACGAAAACTGAGAAATATTTGAACACGTCTCCCGATCACATGGTTGATCATACTCTAGGTTCCACATGCATGTTTTAGCTGAAGGAAGAATACCTTAAACCTGGGTAGGTGAAACCCGTGGAATGGGTACCATGCAATATGACTTCAAAGGGTCTTCATTTCCTCACCGAACCTCTCCAATCCTATCACTGCTGCGTTTATGCCCCTGTACACATGCTTGATTCTCTTTCGGAGACATAGCAATCCATAGGTTTTAAGATACTTACTAGTCAGGTACATTCTTAGGCGTTTAATATGCGGTGTTGAGTCCATTTTGTTGAGCAAGGAGTAGCTCTTGTCTATTCCATATTTGGCTTAAGGAACTTTATCTGTGCTCATTTCAATCTCTGGTTTTATGCAGCACCCCAACTCACCTTTACCCTTAAGCAAGCATAAGTTGGTTTTCTAAATTTGAGACCCTGTTCTGTTCTGTAATTCAGTTCCTGTGTAGCCAAGTTTCCAATCCGTGTATTACTGATATCTTATGATGTTTCTTTTTCTGTGTGACTTATTTCAGTTAGAATCATCATACCTGAATCCACTCATTGTGCTGCTAAGGGCCTGATGACATAGATTTCATTGCTGAGTGATATTGCTTTGTAAGTGATTACCACAACTTCTTTATCCATTTTTCACTTTCTGCGATGTTGAACTTGTACTGTAAACGAGGTTCTTGTAAACAGAGCCGTTCCAAACTTTGGGGTGCCTGTGTCTTTTTTATTTTAGTTTCCCTTAGCTATAGGCCCATAAGTGGAAGTGCCCTAGGCTCTGTTGCTTTGTTTTTTAGATGTTTCAGGAAACACCATACACTTCTCCCGAGTGTCTGTTGGCAATTTACATCCCGCCCATCAGCATAACAAGGCTCCCAGTTCTCCATGGCCTGTCCTGCCTTTCTGGATTTTACACTTTTTTCAGATGGCCCTTTTGACCGGGGGGAAGTGAGACTTCATTGTAGTGCAGATTTCCTTTGCAAGCTTGCTTGGTTGGCCGAAAAGGGCGTATGCGTTTTTTCCTGAATATATTCAGGAAAAAACGCATACGCCCTTTTTGGCCAAGTGCATCATTGTGGACGTTCTGCCTCTTTTCCTATGCTTTCAATGCAATTCCAGTCTACCTCCTGAAATCGGTTTCCTGCAATTCTGCCCCGCTTTCAAGTCCTCTTGGCAGCCTTACTTCAGTCTATTTTTGGATGATAGCTGTCATTTATAACTCTGCAGGTTTGTGAATTACAGTGCCCCTGAGCTCCTTTCTTCAACTCGCTTTCTTGTGACCTGGCCGCAACACCGCAGGATGGCTTCAGGCCCTAATCTGGTTCCGGCCCGGCATGCTGAGCCTTTGGTTAATTCCTCTTCCTGGTGGGAAATGAGAGTTAAATTTGCCCGTCCAGACACCTCCAGCTAGCCTCTCATTGGTTCTTGCTATTCCTGTTCATCTTCCGCAGAAATTGCAAACTGGGCCAAACAGGAGGTTAAAGGGACTGACTCTCCAAGTCGGGAGAGTGTTAGTAAAGCATCTAGAATGTTGCACCCGAGTACCAGGGTAGGAAAACTGAGACATATTTGAACACGTCTCCCGTTCACATGGTTGATCATACTCTGGGTTCCACATGCATGTTTTAGCTGAAGGAAGAATACCTTAAACCTGGAGAGTTGAGACCCGTGGAATGGGTACCGTGCAATATGACTTCAAAGGGTCTTCATTTGCTCACCGAACCTCTCCAATCCTATCACTGATGCGTTTATGCCCCTGTACACACGCTTGATTCTCTTTTGGAGACATAGCAATCCATAGGTTTTAAGATACTTACTAGTCAGGTACATTCTTAGGCGTTTAATATGGGGTGTTGAGTCCATTTCGTTGAGCAAGGAGTAGCTCTTGTCTATTCCATATTTGGCTTAAGGAACTTTATCTGTGCTCATTTCAATCTCTGGTTTTATGCAGCACCCCAACTCACCTTTCCCCTTAAGCAAGCATAAGTTGGTTTTCTAAATTTGAGACCCTGTTCTGTTTTGGAATGCAGTTCCTGTGTAGCCAAGTTTACATTCCGTGTATTAGTGATATCTTATGATGTTTCTTTTTCTGTGTGACTTATTTCAGTTAGAATCATCATACCTGAATCCACTCATGATGCTGCTACGGGCCTGATGACATAGATTTCATTGCTGAGTGATACTGCATTGTACGTAAGTACCACAAGTTCTTTATCCATTTTTCACTTTCTGTGATATTGAACTTGTACGGTAAACGAGGTTCTTGTAAACGGAGGCGTCCCAAACTTTGGGGTGGCTGTGTCTTTTTGATTTTAATGTCCCTAAGCTATAGGACCATAAGTGGAAGTGCCCTAGGCTCTGTTTCTTTGTTTTTTAGATGTTTCAGGAAACACCATACACTTCTCCTGAGTGTCTGTTGGCAATTTACATCCCGCCCATCAGCATAACAAGGCTCCCAGTTCTCCATGGCCTATCCTGCCTTTCTGGATTTTACACTTTTTTCAGATGGCCCTTTTGACCGGGGGGAAGTGAGACTTCATTGTAGTGCAGATTTCCTTTGCAAGCTTGCTTGGTTGGCCAAAAAGGGCGTATGCGTTTTTTCCTGAATATATTCAGGAAAAAACGCATACGCCCTTTTTGGCCAAGTGCATCATTGTGGACGTTCTGCCTCTTTTCCTATGCTTTCAATGCAATTCCAGTCTACCTCCTGAAATCGGTTTCCTGCAATTCTGCCCCGCTTTCAAGTCCTCTTGGCAGCCTTACTTCAGTCTATTTTTGGACGATAGCTGTCATTTATAACTCTGCAGGTTTGTGAATTACAGTGCCCCTGAGCTCCTTTCTTCAACTCGCTTTCTTTTGAGCTGGCCGCAACACCGCAGTATGGCTTCAGGCCCTAATCTGGTTCCGGCACGGCACGCTGAGCCTTTGGTTAATTCCTCTTCCTGGTGGGAAATGAGAGTTAAATTTGCCCGTCCAGATACCTCCAGCTAGCCTCTCATTGGTTCTCGCTATTCCTGTTCATCTTCCGCAGAAATTGCAAACTGGGCCAAACAGGAGGTTAAAGGGACTGACTCTCCAAGTCGGGAGAGTGTTAGTAAAGCGTCTGGAATGTTGCACCCGAGTACCAGGGTACGAAAACTGGGACATATTTGAACACATCTCCCGATCACATGGTTGATCATACTCTAGGTTCCACATGCATGTTTTAGTTGAAGGAAGAATACCTTAAACCTGGGTAGTTGAAACCCGTGGAATGGGTACCATGCAATATGACTTCAAAGGGTCTTCATTTGCTCACCGAACCTCTCCAATCCTATCACTGCTGCGTTTATGCCCCTGTACACATGCTTGATTCTCTTTCGGAGACATAGCAATCCATAGGTTTTAAGATACTTACTAGTCAGGTACATTCTTAGGCTTTTAATATGAGGTGTTGAGTCCATTTCGTTGAGCAAGGAGTAGCTCTTGTCTATTCCATATTTGGCTTAAGGAACTTTATCTGTGCTCATTTCAATCTCTGGTTTTATGCAGCACCCCAACTCACCTTTCCCCTTAAGCAAGCATAAGTTGGTTTTCTAAATTTGAGACCCTGTTCTGTTCTGTAATTCAGTTCCTGTGTAGCCAAGTTTCCATTCCGTGTATTACTGATATCTTATGATGTTTCTTTTTCTGTGTGACTTATTTCAGTTAGAATCATCATACCTGAATCCACTCATTGTGCTGCTAAGGGCCTGATGACACAGATTTCATTGCTGAGTGATATTGCTTTCTAAGTAAATACCACAACTTTTTTATCCATTTTTCACTTTCTGCGATGTTGAACTTGTACTGTAAAGGAGGTTCTTGTAAACAGAGCCGTTCCAAACTTTGGGGTGGCTGTGTCTTTTTGATTTTAAATACCCTAAGCTATAGGACCATAAGTGGAAGTGCCTAGGCTCTGTTGCTTTGTTTTTTAGATGTTTCAGGATGCACCATACACTTCTCCGGAGTGGTTGTTGGCAATTTACATCCCGCCCATCAGCATAACAAGGCTCCCAGTTCTCCATGGCCTGTCCTGCCTTTCTGGATTTTACACTTTTTTCAGATGGCCCTTTTGACCGGGGGGAAGTGAGACTTCATTGTAGTGCAGATTTCCTTTGCAAGCTTGCTTGGTTGGCCAAAAAGGGCGTATGCGTTTTTTCCTGAATATATTCAGGAAAAAACGCATACGCCCTTTTTGGGCAAGTGCATCATTGTGGACGTTCTGCCTCTTTTCCTATGCTTTCAATGCAATTCCAGTCTACCTCCTGAAATCGGTTTCCTGCAATTCTGCCCCGCTTTCAAGTCCTCTTGGCAGCCTTACTTCAGTCTATTTTTGGACGATAGCTGTCATTTATAACTCTGCAGGTTTGTGAATTACAGTGCCCCTGAGCTCCTTTCTTCAACTCGTTTTCTTGTGAGCTGGCCGCAAAACCGCTGGATGGCTTCAGGCCCTAATCTGGTTCCGGCACGGCACGCTGAGCCTTTGGTTATTTCCTCTTTCTGGTGGGAAATGAGAGTTAAATTTGCCTGTCCAGACACCTCCAGCTAGTCTCTCATTGGTTCTCCCTATTCCTGTTCATCTTCCGCAGAAATTGCAAACGGGGCCAAGCAGGAGGTTAAAGGTGCTGACTCTCCAAGTGGGGAGAGTGTTAGTAAAGCGTCTGGAATGTTGCACCCGAGTACCAGGGGAGGAAAACTGAGACATATTTGAACACGTCTCCCGTTCACATGGTTGATCATACTCTGGGTTCCACATGCATGTTTTAGCTGAAGGAAGAATACCTTAAACCTGGAGAGTTGAGACCCGTGTAATGGGTACCATGCAATATGACTTCAAAGGGTCTTCATTTGCTCACCGAACCTCTCCAATCCTATCACTGCTGCGTTTATGCCCCTGTACACACGCTTGATTCTCTTTTGGAGACATAGCAATCCATAGGTTTTAAGATACTTACTTGTCAGGTACATTCTTAGGCGTTTAATATGGGGTTTTGAGTCCATTTCGTTGAGCAAGGAGTAGCTCTTGTCTATTCCATATTTGGCTTAAGGAACTTTATCTGTGCTCATTTCAATCTCTGGTTTTATGCAGCACCCCAACTCACCTTTCCCCTTAAGCAAGCATAAGTTGGTTTTCTAAATTTGAGACCCTGTTCTGTTTTGGAATGCAGTTCCTGTGTAGCCAAGTTTACATTCCGTGTATTAGTGATATCTTATGATGTTTCTTTTTCTGTGTGACTTATTTCAGTTAGAATCATCATACCTGAATCCACTCATTGTGCTGCTAAGGGCCTGATGACACAGATTTCATTGCTGAGTGATATTGCTTTGTAAGTAAATACCACAACTTCTTTATCCATTTTTCACTTTCTGCGATGTTGAACTTGTACTGTAAACGAGGTTCTTGTAAACAGAGCCGTTCCAAACTTTGGGGTGGCTGTGTCTTTTTCATTTTCATTTCCCTAAGCTATAGGACCATAAGTGGAAGTGCCCTAGGTTCTGTTGCTTTGTTTTTTAGTTGTTTCAGGAAACACCATACATTCTCCCAAGTGGTTCTTGGCAATTTACATCCTGCCCATCAGCATAACAAGGCTCCCAGTTCTCCATGGCCTGTCCTGCCTTTCTGGATTTTACACTTTTTTCAGATGGCCCTTTTGACCGGGGGGAAGTGAGACTTCATTGTAGTGCAGATTTCCTTTGCAAGCTTGCTTGGTTGGCCAAAAAGGGCGTATGCGTTTTTTCCTGAATATATTCAGGAAAAAACGCATACGCCCTTTTTGGCCAAGTGCATCATTGTGGACGTTCTGCCTCTTTTCCTATGCTTTCAATGCAATTCCAGTCTACCTCCTGAAATCGGTTTCCTGCAATTCTGCCCCGCTTTCAAGTCCTCTTGGCAGCCTTACTTCAGTCTATTTTTGGACGATAGCTGTCATTTATAACTCTGCAGGTTTGTGAATTACAGTGCCCCTGAGCTCCTTTCTTCAACTCGCTTTCTTGTGACCTGGCCGCAACACCGCAGGATGGCTTCAGGCCGTAATCTGGTTCCGGCCCGGCATGCTGAGCCTTTGGTTAATTCCTCTTCCTGGTGGGAAATGAGAGTTGAATTTGCCCGTCCAGACACCTCCAGCTAGCCTCTCATTGGTTCTCGCTATTCCTGTTCATCTTCCGCAGAAATTGCAAACTGGGCCAAACAGGAGGTTAAAGGGACTGACTCTCCAAGTCGGGAGAGTGTTAGTAAAGCGTCTGGAATGTTGCACCCGAGTACCAGGGGAGGAAAACTGAGACATATTTGAACACGTCTCCCGATCACATGGTTGATCATACTCTAGGTTCCACATGCATGTTTCAGCTGAAGGAAGAATACCTTAAACCTGGAGAGTTGAAACCCGTGGAATGGGTACCATGCAATATGACTTCAAAGGGTCTTCATTTGCTCACCGAACCTCTCCAATCCTATCACTGCTGCGTTTATGCCCCTGTACACATGCTTGATTCTCTTTCGGAGACATAGCAATCCATAGGTTTTAAGATACTTACTAGTCAGGTACATTCTTAGGCGTTTAATATGCGGTGTTGAGTCCATTTCGTTGAGCAAGGAGTAGCTCTTGTCTATTCCATATTTGGCTTAAGGAACTTTATCTGTGCTCATTTCAATCTCTGGTTTTATGCAGCACCCAAACTCACCTTTACCCTTAAGCAAGCATAAGTTGGTTTTATAATGTGAGACCCTGTTCTGTTCTGTAATTCAGTTCCTGTGTAGCCAAGTTTACATTCCGTGTATTACTGATATCTTATGATGTTTCTTTTTCTGTGTGACTTATTTCAGTTAGAATCATCATACCTGAATCCACTCATTGTGCTGCTAAGGGCCTGATGACACAGATTTCATTGCTGAGTGATATTGCTTTGTAAGTAAATATCACAACTTCTTTATCCATTTTTCACTTTCTGCGATGTTGAACTTGTACTGTAAATGAGGTTCTTGTAAACAGAGCCGTTCCAAACTTTGGGGTGGCTGTGTCTTTTTGATTTTAATTTCCCTAAGCTATAGGACCATAAGTGGAAGTGACCTAGGTTCTGTTGCTTTGTTTTTTAGATGTTTCAGGAAACACCATACACTTCTCCCGAGTGGTTGTTGGCAAGTTACATCCCGCCCATCAGCATAACAAGGCTCCCAGTTCTCCATGGCCTGTCCTGCCTTTCTGGATTTTACACTTTTTTCAGATGGCCCTTTTGACCGGGGGGAAGTGAGACTTCATTGTAGTGCAGATTTCCTTTGCAAGCTTGCTTGGTTGGCCAAAAAGGGCGTATGCGTTTTTTCCTGAATATATTCAGGAAAAAACGCATACGCCCTTTTTGGCCAAGTGCATCATTGTGGACGTTCTGCCTCTTTTCCTATGCTTTCAATGCAATTCCAGTCTACCTCCTGAAATCGGTTTCCTGCAATTCTGCCCCGCTTTCAAGTCCTCTTGGCAGCCTTACTTCAGTCTATTTTTGGACGATAGCTGTCATTTATAACTCTGCAGGTTTGTGAATTACAGTGCCCCTGAGCTCCTTTCTTCAACTCGATTTCTTTTGAGCTGGCCGCAACACCGCAGAATGGCTTCAGGCCCTAATCTGGTTCCGGCACGGCACACTGAGCCTTTGGTTATTTCCTCTTCCTGGTGGGAAATGAGAGTTAAATTTGCCCGTCCAGACACCTCCAGCTAGCCTCTCATTGGTTCTCGCTATTCCTGTTCATCTTCCGCAGAAATTGCAAACTGGGCCAAACAGGAGGTTAAAGGCGCTGACTTTCCAACTGGGGAGAGTGTTAGTAAAGCGTCTGGAATGTTGCACCCGAGTACCAGGGGAGGAAAACTGAGACATATTTGAACACGTCTCCCGATCACATGGTTGATCATAATCTAGGTTCTACATGCATGTTTTAGCTGAAGGAAGAATACCTAAAACCTGGGTAGTTGAAACCCGTGGAATGGGTACCATGCAATATCACTTCAAAGGGTCTTCATTTGCTCACCGAACCTCTCCAATCCTATCACTGCTGCGTTTATGCCCCTGTACACATGCTTGATTCTCTTTCGGAGACATAGCAATCCATAGGTTTTAAGATACTTACTAGTCAGGTACATTCTTAGGCGTTTAATATGGGGTGTTGAGACCATTTCGTTGAGCAAGGAGTAGCTCTTGTCTATTCCATATTTGGCTTAAGGAACTTTATCTGTGCTCATTTCAATCTCTGGTTTTATGCAGCACCCCAACTCACCTTTCCCCTTAAGCAAGCATAAGTTGGTTTTCTAAATTTGAGACCTTGTTCTGTTCTGTAATTCAGTTCCTGTGTAGCCAAGTTTACATTCCGTGTATTACTGATATCTTATGATGTTTCTTTTTCTGTGTGACTTATTTCAGTTAGAATCATCATACCTGAATCCACTCATTGTGCTGCTAAGGGCCTGATGACACAGATTTCATTGCTGAGTGATATTGCTTTGTAAGTAAATACCACAACTTCTTTATCCATTTTTCACTTTCTGCGATGTTGAACTTGTACTGTAAACGAGGTTCTTGTAAACAGAGGCGTCCCAAACTTTGGGGTGGCTGTGTCTTTTTGATTTTAATTTCCCTAAGCTATAGGACCATAAGTGGCAGTGCCCTAGGCTCTGTTGCTTTGTTTTTTAGATGTTTCAGGAAACACCATACACTTCTCCTGAGTGTCTGTTGGTAATTTACATCCCGACCATCAGCATAACAAGGCTCCCAGTTCTCCATGGCCTGTCCTGCCTTTCTGGAGTTTACACTTTTTTCAGATGGCCCTTTTGACCGGGGGGAAGTGAGACTTCATTGTAGTGCAGATTTCCTTTGCAAGCTTGCTTGGTTGGCCAAAAAGGGCGTATGCGTTTTTTCCTGAATATATTCAGGAAAAAACGCATACGCCCTTTTTGGCCAAGTGCATCATTGTGGACGTTCTGCCTCTTTTCCTATGCTTTCAATGCAATTCCAGTCTACCTCCTGAAATCGGTTTCCTGCAATTCTGCCCCGCTTTCAAGTCCTCTTGGCAGCCTTACTTCAGTCTATTTTTGGATGATAGCTGTCATTTATAACTCTGCAGGTTTGTGAATTACAGTTCTCCTGAGCTCCTTTCTTCAACTCGCTTTCTTGTGACCTGGCCGCAACACCGCAGGATGGCTTCAGGCCCTAATCTGGTTCTGGCACGGCACGCTGAGCCTTTGGTTAATTCCTCTTCCTGGTGGGAAATGAGAGTTAAATTTGCCCATCCAGACACCTCCAGCTAGTCTCTCATTGGTTCTCGCTATTCCTGTTCATCTTCCACAGAAATTGCAAACTGGGCCAAACAGGAGGTTAAAGGGACTGACTCTCCAAGTGGGGAGAGTGTTAGTAAAGCGTCTGGAATGTTGCATCCGAGTACCAGCGTACGAAAACTGAGACATATTTGAACACGTCTCCCGATCACATGGTTGATCATACTCTAGGTTCCACATGCATGTTTTAGCTGAAGGAAGAATACCTTAAACCTGGAGAGTTGAAACCCGTGGAATGGGTACCATGCAATATGACTTCAAAGGGTCTTCATTTGCTCACCGAACCTCTCCAATCCTATCACTGCTGCGTTTATGCCCCTGTACACATGCTTGATTCTCTTTCGGAGACATAGCAATCCATAGGTTTTAAGATACTTACTAGTCAGGTACATTCTTAGGCGTTTAATATGCGGTGTTGAGTCCATTTCGTTGAGCAAGGAGTAGCTCTTGTCTATTCCATATTTGGCTTAAGGAACTTTATCTGTGCTCATTTCAATCTCTGGTTTTATGCAGCACCCCAACTCACCTTTCCCCTTAAGCAAGCATAAGTTGGTTTTCTAAATTTGAGACCCTTTCTGTTTTGGAATTCAGTTCCTGTGTAGCCAAGTTTACATTCCATGTATTAGTGATATCTTATGATGTTTCTTTTTCTGTGTGACTTATTTCAGTTAGAATCATCATACCTGAATCCACTCATTGTGCTGCTAAGGGCCTGATGACACAGATTTCATTGCTGAGTGATACTGCATTGTACGTAAGTACCACAAGTTCTTTATCCATTTTTCACTTTCTGTGATATTGAACTTGTACGGTAAACGAGGTTCTTGTAAACGGAGGCGTCCCAAACTTTGGGGTGGCTGTGTGTTTTTCATTTTAATTTCCCTAAGCTATAGGACCATAAGTGGAAGTGCCCTAGGTTCTGTTGCTTTGTTTTTTAGATGTTTCAGGAAACACCATACACTTCTCCTGAGTGTCTGTTGGCAATTTACATCCCGCCCATCAGCATAACAAGGCTCCCAGTTCTCAATGGCCTGTTGCATTTCTGGATTTTACACTTTTTTCAGATGGCCCTTTTGACCGGGGGGAAGTGAGACTTCATTGTAGTGCAGATTTCCTTTGCAAGCTTGCTTGGTTGGCCAAAAAGTGCGTATGCGTTTTTTCCTGAGTATATTCAGGAAAAAACGCATATGCCCTTTTTGGCCAAGTGCATCATTGTGGACGTTCTGCCTCTTTTCCTATGCTTTCAATGCAATTCCAGTCTACCTCCTGAAATCGGTTTCCTGCAATTCTGCCCCGCTTTCAAGTCCTCTTGGCAGCCCTACTTCAGTCTATTTTTGGACGATAGCTGTCATTTATAACTCTGCAGGTTTGTGAATTACAGTGCCCCTGAGCTCCTTTCTTCAACTCGCTTTCTTGTGACCAGGCCGCAACACCGCAGGATGGCTTCAGGCCCTAATCTGGTTCCGGCCCGGCATGCTGAGCCTTTGGTTAATTCCTCTTCCTGGTGGGAAATGAGAGTTAAATTTGCCCGTCCAGACACCTCCAGCTAGCCTCTCATTGGTTCTCGCTATTCCTGTTCATCTTCCGCAGAAATTGCAAACTGGGCCAAACAGGAGGTTAAAGGGACTGACTCTCCAAGTGGGGAGAGTGTTAGTAAAGCGTCTGGAATGTTGCACCCGAGTACCAGGGGAGGAAAACTGAGACATATTTGAACACGTCTCCCGATCACATGGTTGATCATACTCTGGGTTCCACATGCATGTTTTAGCTGAAGGAAGAATACCTAAAATCTGCGTAGTTGAAACCCGTGGAATGGGTACCATGCAATATGACTTCAAAGGGTCTTCATTTGCTCACTGAACCACTCCAATCCTATCACTGCTGCGTTTATGCCCCTGTACACATGCTTGATTCTCTTTCGGAGACATAGCAATCTATAGGTTTTCAGATACTTACTAGTCAGGTACATTCTTAGGCGTTTAATATGCGGTGTTAAGTCCATTTCGTTGAGCAAGGAGTAGCTCTTGTCTATTCCATATTTGGCTTAAGGAACTTTGTGCTCATTTCAATCTCTGCTTTTATGCAGCACCCCAACTCACCTTTCCCCTTAAGCAAGCATAAGTTGGTTTTCTAAATTTGAGACCCTGTTCTGTTCTGTAATTCAGTTCCTGTGTAGCCAAGTTTACATTCCGTGTATTACTGATATCTTATGATATTTCTTTTTCTGTGTGACTTATTTCAGTTAGAATCATCATACCTGAATCCACTCATTGTGCTGCTAAGGGCCTGATGACACAGATTTCATTGCTGAGTGATATTGCTTTGTAAGTAAATACCACAACTTCTTTATCCATTTTTCACTTTCTGCGATGTTGAACTTGTACTGTAAACGAGGTTCTTGTAAACAGAGCCGTTCCAAACTTTGGGGTGGCTGTGTCTTTTTGATTTTAATTTCCCTAAGCTATAGGACCATAAGTGGAAGTGCCCTAGGCTCTGTTGCTTTGTTTTTTAGATGTTTCAGGAAACACCATACACTTCTCCCGAGTGTCTGTTGGCAATTTACATCCCGCCCATCAGCATAACAAGGCTCCCAGTTCTCAATGGCCTGTTGCATTTCTGGATTTTACACTCTTTTCAGATGGCCCTTTTGACCGGGGGGAAGTGAGACTTCATTGTAGTGCAGATTTCCTTTGCAAGCTTGCTTGGTTGGCCAAAAAGGGCGTATGCGTTTTTTCCTGAATATATTCAGGATAAAACACATACGCACTTTTTGGCCAAGTGCATCATTGTGGACATTCTGCCTCTTTTCCTATGCTTTCAATGCAATTCCAGTCTACCTCCTGAAATCGGTTTCCTGCAATTCTGCCCCGCTTTCAAGTCCTCTTGGCAGCCTTACTTCAGTCTATTTTTGGACGATAGCTGTCATTTATAACTCTGCAGGTTTGTGAATTACAGTGCCCCTGAGCTCCTTTCTTCAACTCGCTTTCTTGTGACCTGGTCGCAACACCGCAGGATGGCTTCAGGCCCTAATCTGGTTCCGGCCCGGCACGCTGAGCCTTTGGTTATTTCCTCTTCCTGGTGGGAAATGAGAGTTAAATTTGCCCGTCCAGACACCTCCAGCTAGCCTCTCATTGGTTTTCGCTATTCCTGTTCATCTTCCGCAGAAATTGCAAACTGGGCCAAACAGGAGGTTAAAGGGACTGACTCTCCAAGTGGGGAGAGTGTTAGTAAAGCGTCTGGAATGTTGCACCTGAGTACCAGGGGAGGAAAACTGAGACATATTTGAACACGTCTCCCGATCACATGGTTGATCATACTCTAGGTTCCACATGCATGTTTTAGCTGAAGGAAGAATACCTTAAACCTGGGTAGTTGAAACCCGTGGAAAGGGTACCATGCAATATGACTTCAAAGGGTCTTCATTTGCTCACCGAACCTCTCCAATCCTATCACTGCTGCGTTTATGCCCCTGTACACATGCTTGATTCTCTTTCGGAGACATAGCAATCCATAGGTTTTAAGATACTTACTTGTCAGGTACATTCTTAGGCGTTTAATATGCGGTGTTGAGTCCATTTCGTTGAGCAAGGAGTAGCTCTTGTCTATTCCATATTTGGCTTAAGGAACTTTATCTGTGCTCATTTCAATCTCTGGTTTTATGCAGCACCCCAACTCACCTTTACCCTTAAGCAAGTATAAGTTGGTTTTCTAAATTTGAGACCCTGTTCTGTTCTGTAATTCAGTTCCTGTGTAGCCAAGTTTCCATTCCGTGTATTACTGATATCTTATGATGTTTCTTTTTCTGTGTGACTTATTTCAGTTAGAATCATCATACCTGAATCCACTCATTGTGCTGCTAAGGGCCTGATGACACAGATTTCATTGCTGTGTGATATTGCTTTGTAAGTAAATACCACAACTTCTTTATCCATTTTTCACTTTCTGCGATGTTGAACTTGTACTGTAAACGAGGTTCTTGTAAACAGAGCCGTTCCAAACTTTGGGGTGGCTGTGTCTTTTTGATTTTAATTTCCCTAAGCTATAGGACCATAAGTGGAAGTGCCATAGGTTCTGTTGCTTTGTTTTTTAGATGTTTCAGGAAACACCATACACTTCTCCCGAGTGGTTGTTGGCAATTTACATCCCGCCCATCAGCATAACAAGGCTCCCAGTTCTCCATGGCCTGTCCTGCCTTTCTGGATTTTACACTTTTTTCAGATGGCCCTTTTGACCGGGGGGAAGTGAGACTTCATTGTAGTGCAGATTTCCTTTGCAAGCTTGCTTGGTTGGCCAAAAAGGGCGTATGCGTTTTTTCCTGAATATATTCAGGAAAAAACGCATACGCCCTTTTTGGCCAAGTGCATCATTGTGGACGTTCTGCCTCTTTTCCTATGCTTTCAATGCAACTCCAGTCTACCTCCTGAAATCGGTTTCCTGCAATTCTGCCCCGCTTTCAAGTCCTCTTGGCAGCCTTACTTCAGTCTATTTTTGGACGATAGCTGTCATTTATAACTCTGCAGGTTTGTGAATTACAGTGCCCCTGAGCTCCTTTCTTCAACTCGCTTTCTTGTGACCTGGCCGCAACACCGCAGGATGGCTTCAGGCCCTAATCTGGTTCTGGCACGGCACACTGAGCCTTTGGTTAATTCCTCTTCCTGGTGGGAAATGAGAGTTAAATTTGCCCGTTCAGACACCTCCAGCTAGTCTCTCATTGGTTCTCGCTATTCCTGTTCATCTTCCGCAGAAATTGCAAACTGGGCCAAACAGGAGGTTAAAGGGACTGACTCTCCAAGTCGGGAGAGTGTTAGTAAAGCGTCTGGAATGTTGCACCCGAGTACCAGGGTACGAAAACTGAGAAATATTTGAACACGTCTCCCGATCACATGGTTGATCATACTCTAGGTTCCACATGCATGTTTTAGCTGAAGGAAGAATACCTTAAACCTGGGTAGGTGAAACCCGTGGAATGGGTACCATGCAATATGACTTCAAAGGGTCTTCATTTC
This sequence comes from Stenella coeruleoalba, assembly GCF_951394435.1. NCBI lineage: Eukaryota > Metazoa > Chordata > Mammalia > Artiodactyla > Delphinidae > Stenella > Stenella coeruleoalba. Next base: position 190,890 of record NW_027646122.1, read on the forward strand.
CTCACCGAACCTCTCCAATCCTATCACTGCTGCGTTTATGCCCCTGTACACATGCTTGATTCTCTTTCGGAGACATAGCAATCCATAGGTTTTAAGATACTTACTAGTCAGGTACATTCTTAGGCGTTTAATATGCGGTGTTGAGTCCATTTTGTTGAGCAAGGAGTAGCTCTTGTCTATTCCATATTTGGCTTAAGGAACTTTATCTGTGCTCATTTCAATCTCTGGTTTTATGCAGCACCCCAACTCACCTTTACCCTTAAGCAAGCATAAGTTGGTTTTCTAAATTTGAGACCCTGTTCTGTTCTGTAATTCAGTTCCTGTGTAGCCAAGTTTCCAATCCGTGTATTACTGATATCTTATGATGTTTCTTTTTCTGTGTGACTTATTTCAGTTAGAATCATCATACCTGAATCCACTCATTGTGCTGCTAAGGGCCTGATGACATAGATTTCATTGCTGAGTGATATTGCTTTGTAAGTGATTACCACAACTTCTTTATCCATTTTTCACTTTCTGCGATGTTGAACTTGTACTGTAAACGAGGTTCTTGTAAACAGAGCCGTTCCAAACTTTGGGGTGCCTGTGTCTTTTTTATTTTAGTTTCCCTTAGCTATAGGCCCATAAGTGGAAGTGCCCTAGGCTCTGTTGCTTTGTTTTTTAGATGTTTCAGGAAACACCATACACTTCTCCCGAGTGTCTGTTGGCAATTTACATCCCGCCCATCAGCATAACAAGGCTCCCAGTTCTCCATGGCCTGTCCTGCCTTTCTGGATTTTACACTTTTTTCAGATGGCCCTTTTGACCGGGGGGAAGTGAGACTTCATTGTAGTGCAGATTTCCTTTGCAAGCTTGCTTGGTTGGCCGAAAAGGGCGTATGCGTTTTTTCCTGAATATATTCAGGAAAAAACGCATACGCCCTTTTTGGCCAAGTGCATCATTGTGGACGTTCTGCCTCTTTTCCTATGCTTTCAATGCAATTCCAGTCTACCTCCTGAAATCGGTTTCCTGCAATTCTGCCCCGCTTTCAAGTCCTCTTGGCAGCCTTACTTCAGTCTATTTTTGGATGATAGCTGTCATTTATAACTCTGCAGGTTTGTGAATTACAGTGCCCCTGAGCTCCTTTCTTCAACTCGCTTTCTTGTGACCTGGCCGCAACACCGCAGGATGGCTTCAGGCCCTAATCTGGTTCCGGCCCGGCATGCTGAGCCTTTGGTTAATTCCTCTTCCTGGTGGGAAATGAGAGTTAAATTTGCCCGTCCAGACACCTCCAGCTAGCCTCTCATTGGTTCTTGCTATTCCTGTTCATCTTCCGCAGAAATTGCAAACTGGGCCAAACAGGAGGTTAAAGGGACTGACTCTCCAAGTCGGGAGAGTGTTAGTAAAGCATCTAGAATGTTGCACCCGAGTACCAGGGTAGGAAAACTGAGACATATTTGAACACGTCTCCCGTTCACATGGTTGATCATACTCTGGGTTCCACATGCATGTTTTAGCTGAAGGAAGAATACCTTAAACCTGGAGAGTTGAGACCCGTGGAATGGGTACCGTGCAATATGACTTCAAAGGGTCTTCATTTGCTCACCGAACCTCTCCAATCCTATCACTGATGCGTTTATGCCCCTGTACACACGCTTGATTCTCTTTTGGAGACATAGCAATCCATAGGTTTTAAGATACTTACTAGTCAGGTACATTCTTAGGCGTTTAATATGGGGTGTTGAGTCCATTTCGTTGAGCAAGGAGTAGCTCTTGTCTATTCCATATTTGGCTTAAGGAACTTTATCTGTGCTCATTTCAATCTCTGGTTTTATGCAGCACCCCAACTCACCTTTCCCCTTAAGCAAGCATAAGTTGGTTTTCTAAATTTGAGACCCTGTTCTGTTTTGGAATGCAGTTCCTGTGTAGCCAAGTTTACATTCCGTGTATTAGTGATATCTTATGATGTTTCTTTTTCTGTGTGACTTATTTCAGTTAGAATCATCATACCTGAATCCACTCATGATGCTGCTACGGGCCTGATGACATAGATTTCATTGCTGAGTGATACTGCATTGTACGTAAGTACCACAAGTTCTTTATCCATTTTTCACTTTCTGTGATATTGAACTTGTACGGTAAACGAGGTTCTTGTAAACGGAGGCGTCCCAAACTTTGGGGTGGCTGTGTCTTTTTGATTTTAATGTCCCTAAGCTATAGGACCATAAGTGGAAGTGCCCTAGGCTCTGTTTCTTTGTTTTTTAGATGTTTCAGGAAACACCATACACTTCTCCTGAGTGTCTGTTGGCAATTTACATCCCGCCCATCAGCATAACAAGGCTCCCAGTTCTCCATGGCCTATCCTGCCTTTCTGGATTTTACACTTTTTTCAGATGGCCCTTTTGACCGGGGGGAAGTGAGACTTCATTGTAGTGCAGATTTCCTTTGCAAGCTTGCTTGGTTGGCCAAAAAGGGCGTATGCGTTTTTTCCTGAATATATTCAGGAAAAAACGCATACGCCCTTTTTGGCCAAGTGCATCATTGTGGACGTTCTGCCTCTTTTCCTATGCTTTCAATGCAATTCCAGTCTACCTCCTGAAATCGGTTTCCTGCAATTCTGCCCCGCTTTCAAGTCCTCTTGGCAGCCTTACTTCAGTCTATTTTTGGACGATAGCTGTCATTTATAACTCTGCAGGTTTGTGAATTACAGTGCCCCTGAGCTCCTTTCTTCAACTCGCTTTCTTTTGAGCTGGCCGCAACACCGCAGTATGGCTTCAGGCCCTAATCTGGTTCCGGCACGGCACGCTGAGCCTTTGGTTAATTCCTCTTCCTGGTGGGAAATGAGAGTTAAATTTGCCCGTCCAGATACCTCCAGCTAGCCTCTCATTGGTTCTCGCTATTCCTGTTCATCTTCCGCAGAAATTGCAAACTGGGCCAAACAGGAGGTTAAAGGGACTGACTCTCCAAGTCGGGAGAGTGTTAGTAAAGCGTCTGGAATGTTGCACCCGAGTACCAGGGTACGAAAACTGGGACATATTTGAACACATCTCCCGATCACATGGTTGATCATACTCTAGGTTCCACATGCATGTTTTAGTTGAAGGAAGAATACCTTAAACCTGGGTAGTTGAAACCCGTGGAATGGGTACCATGCAATATGACTTCAAAGGGTCTTCATTTGCTCACCGAACCTCTCCAATCCTATCACTGCTGCGTTTATGCCCCTGTACACATGCTTGATTCTCTTTCGGAGACATAGCAATCCATAGGTTTTAAGATACTTACTAGTCAGGTACATTCTTAGGCTTTTAATATGAGGTGTTGAGTCCATTTCGTTGAGCAAGGAGTAGCTCTTGTCTATTCCATATTTGGCTTAAGGAACTTTATCTGTGCTCATTTCAATCTCTGGTTTTATGCAGCACCCCAACTCACCTTTCCCCTTAAGCAAGCATAAGTTGGTTTTCTAAATTTGAGACCCTGTTCTGTTCTGTAATTCAGTTCCTGTGTAGCCAAGTTTACATTCCGTGTATTACTGATATCTTATGATGTTTCTTTTTCTGTGTGACTTATTTCAGTTAGAATAATCATACCTGAATCCACTCATTGTGCTGCTAAGGGCCTGATGACACAGATTTCATTGCTGAGTGATATTGCTTTCTAAGTAAATACCACAACTTTTTTATCCATTTTTCACTTTCTGCGATGTTGAACTTGTACTGTAAAGGAGGTTCTTGTAAACAGAGCCGTTCCAAACTTTGGGGTGGCTGTGTCTTTTTGATTTTAAATACCCTAAGCTATAGGACCATAAGTGGAAGTGCCTAGGCTCTGTTGCTTTGTTTTTTAGATGTTTCAGGATGCACCATACACTTCTCCGGAGTGGTTGTTGGCAATTTACATCCCGCCCATCAGCATAACAAGGCTCCCAGTTCTCCATGGCCTGTCCTGCCTTTCTGGATTTTACACTTTTTTCAGATGGCCCTTTTGACCGGGGGGAAGTGAGACTTCATTGTAGTGCAGATTTCCTTTGCAAGCTTGCTTGGTTGGCCAAAAAGGGCGTATGCGTTTTTTCCTGAATATATTCAGGAAAAAACGCATACGCCCTTTTTGGGCAAGTGCATCATTGTGGACGTTCTGCCTCTTTTCCTATGCTTTCAATGCAATTCCAGTCTACCTCCTGAAATCGGTTTCCTGCAATTCTGCCCCGCTTTCAAGTCCTCTTGGCAGCCTTACTTCAGTCTATTTTTGGACGATAGCTGTCATTTATAACTCTGCAGGTTTGTGAATTACAGTGCCCCTGAGCTCCTTTCTTCAACTCGTTTTCTTGTGAGCTGGCCGCAAAACCGCTGGATGGCTTCAGGCCCTAATCTGGTTCCGGCACGGCACGCTGAGCCTTTGGTTATTTCCTCTTTCTGGTGGGAAATGAGAGTTAAATTTGCCTGTCCAGACACCTCCAGCTAGTCTCTCATTGGTTCTCCCTATTCCTGTTCATCTTCCGCAGAAATTGCAAACGGGGCCAAGCAGGAGGTTAAAGGTGCTGACTCTCCAAGTGGGGAGAGTGTTAGTAAAGCGTCTGGAATGTTGCACCCGAGTACCAGGGGAGGAAAACTGAGACATATTTGAACACGTCTCCCGTTCACATGGTTGATCATACTCTGGGTTCCACATGCATGTTTTAGCTGAAGGAAGAATACCTTAAACCTGGAGAGTTGAGACCCGTGTAATGGGTACCATGCAATATGACTTCAAAGGGTCTTCATTTGCTCACCGAACCTCTCCAATCCTATCACTGCTGCGTTTATGCCCCTGTACACACGCTTGATTCTCTTTTGGAGACATAGCAATCCATAGGTTTTAAGATACTTACTTGTCAGGTACATTCTTAGGCGTTTAATATGGGGTTTTGAGTCCATTTCGTTGAGCAAGGAGTAGCTCTTGTCTATTCCATATTTGGCTTAAGGAACTTTATCTGTGCTCATTTCAATCTCTGGTTTTATGCAGCACCCCAACTCACCTTTCCCCTTAAGCAAGCATAAGTTGGTTTTCTAAATTTGAGACCCTGTTCTGTTTTGGAATGCAGTTCCTGTGTAGCCAAGTTTACATTCCGTGTATTAGTGATATCTTATGATGTTTCTTTTTCTGTGTGACTTATTTCAGTTAGAATCATCATACCTGAATCCACTCATTGTGCTGCTAAGGGCCTGATGACACAGATTTCATTGCTGAGTGATATTGCTTTGTAAGTAAATACCACAACTTCTTTATCCATTTTTCACTTTCTGCGATGTTGAACTTGTACTGTAAACGAGGTTCTTGTAAACAGAGCCGTTCCAAACTTTGGGGTGGCTGTGTCTTTTTCATTTTCATTTCCCTAAGCTATAGGACCATAAGTGGAAGTGCCCTAGGTTCTGTTGCTTTGTTTTTTAGTTGTTTCAGGAAACACCATACACTTCTCCCAAGTGGTTCTTGGCAATTTACATCCTGCCCATCAGCATAACAAGGCTCCCAGTTCTCCATGGCCTGTCCTGCCTTTCTGGATTTTACACTTTTTTCAGATGGCCCTTTTGACCGGGGGGAAGTGAGACTTCATTGTAGTGCAGATTTCCTTTGCAAGCTTGCTTGGTTGGCCAAAAAGGGCGTATGCGTTTTTTCCTGAATATATTCAGGAAAAAACGCATACGCCCTTTTTGGCCAAGTGCATCATTGTGGACGTTCTGCCTCTTTTCCTATGCTTTCAATGCAATTCCAGTCTACCTCCTGAAATCGGTTTCCTGCAATTCTGCCCCGCTTTCAAGTCCTCTTGGCAGCCTTACTTCAGTCTATTTTTGGACGATAGCTGTCATTTATAACTCTGCAGGTTTGTGAATTACAGTGCCCCTGAGCTCCTTTCTTCAACTCGCTTTCTTGTGACCTGGCCGCAACACCGCAGGATGGCTTCAGGCCGTAATCTGGTTCCGGCCCGGCATGCTGAGCCTTTGGTTAATTCCTCTTCCTGGTGGGAAATGAGAGTTGAATTTGCCCGTCCAGACACCTCCAGCTAGCCTCTCATTGGTTCTCGCTATTCCTGTTCATCTTCCGCAGAAATTGCAAACTGGGCCAAACAGGAGGTTAAAGGGACTGACTCTCCAAGTCGGGAGAGTGTTAGTAAAGCGTCTGGAATGTTGCACCCGAGTACCAGGGGAGGAAAACTGAGACATATTTGAACACGTCTCCCGATCACATGGTTGATCATACTCTAGGTTCCACATGCATGTTTCAGCTGAAGGAAGAATACCTTAAACCTGGAGAGTTGAAACCCGTGGAATGGGTACCATGCAATATGACTTCAAAGGGTCTTCATTTGCTCACCGAACCTCTCCAATCCTATCACTGCTGCGTTTATGCCCCTGTACACATGCTTGATTCTCTTTCGGAGACATAGCAATCCATAGGTTTTAAGATACTTACTAGTCAGGTACATTCTTAGGCGTTTAATATGCGGTGTTGAGTCCATTTCGTTGAGCAAGGAGTAGCTCTTGTCTATTCCATATTTGGCTTAAGGAACTTTATCTGTGCTCATTTCAATCTCTGGTTTTATGCAGCACCCAAACTCACCTTTACCCTTAAGCAAGCATAAGTTGGTTTTATAATTTGAGACCCTGTTCTGTTCTGTAATTCAGTTCCTGTGTAGCCAAGTTTACATTCCGTGTATTACTGATATCTTATGATGTTTCTTTTTCTGTGTGACTTATTTCAGTTAGAATCATCATACCTGAATCCACTCATTGTGCTGCTAAGGGCCTGATGACACAGATTTCATTGCTGAGTGATATTGCTTTGTAAGTAAATATCACAACTTCTTTATCCATTTTTCACTTTCTGCGATGTTGAACTTGTACTGTAAATGAGGTTCTTGTAAACAGAGCCGTTCCAAACTTTGGGGTGGCTGTGTCTTTTTGATTTTAATTTCCCTAAGCTATAGGACCATAAGTGGAAGTGCCCTAGGTTCTGTTGCTTTGTTTTTTAGATGTTTCAGGAAACACCATACACTTCTCCCGAGTGGTTGTTGGCAAGTTACATCCCGCCCATCAGCATAACAAGGCTCCCAGTTCTCCATGGCCTGTCCTGCCTTTCTGGATTTTACACTTTTTTCAGATGGCCCTTTTGACCGGGGGGAAGTGAGACTTCATTGTAGTGCAGATTTCCTTTGCAAGCTTGCTTGGTTGGCCAAAAAGGGCGTATGCGTTTTTTCCTGAATATATTCAGGAAAAAACGCATACGCCCTTTTTGGCCAAGTGCATCATTGTGGACGTTCTGCCTCTTTTCCTATGCTTTCAATGCAATTCCAGTCTACCTCCTGAAATCGGTTTCCTGCAATTCTGCCCCGCTTTCAAGTCCTCTTGGCAGCCTTACTTCAGTCTATTTTTGGACGATAGCTGTCATTTATAACTCTGCAGGTTTGTGAATTACAGTGCCCCTGAGCTCCTTTCTTCAACTCGATTTCTTTTGAGCTGGCCGCAACACCGCAGAATGGCTTCAGGCCCTAATCTGGTTCCGGCACGGCACACTGAGCCTTTGGTTATTTCCTCTTCCTGGTGGGAAATGAGAGTTAAATTTGCCCGTCCAGACACCTCCAGCTAGCCTCTCATTGGTTCTCGCTATTCCTGTTCATCTTCCGCAGAAATTGCAAACTGGGCCAAACAGGAGGTTAAAGGCGCTGACTTTCCAACTGGGGAGAGTGTTAGTAAAGCGTCTGGAATGTTGCACCCGAGTACCAGGGGAGGAAAACTGAGACATATTTGAACACGTCTCCCGATCACATGGTTGATCATAATCTAGGTTCTACATGCATGTTTTAGCTGAAGGAAGAATACCTAAAACCTGGGTAGTTGAAACCCGTGGAATGGGTACCATGCAATATGACTTCAAAGGGTCTTCATTTGCTCACCGAACCTCTCCAATCCTATCACTGCTGCGTTTATGCCCCTGTACACATGCTTGATTCTCTTTCGGAGACATAGCAATCCATAGGTTTTAAGATACTTACTAGTCAGGTACATTCTTAGGCGTTTAATATGGGGTGTTGAGACCATTTCGTTGAGCAAGGAGTAGCTCTTGTCTATTCCATATTTGGCTTAAGGAACTTTATCTGTGCTCATTTCAATCTCTGGTTTTATGCAGCACCCCAACTCACCTTTCCCCTTAAGCAAGCATAAGTTGGTTTTCTAAATTTGAGACCTTGTTCTGTTCTGTAATTCAGTTCCTGTGTAGCCAAGTTTACATTCCGTGTATTACTGATATCTTATGATGTTTCTTTTTCTGTGTGACTTATTTCAGTTAGAATCATCATACCTGAATCCACTCATTGTGCTGCTAAGGGCCTGATGACACAGATTTCATTGCTGAGTGATATTGCTTTGTAAGTAAATACCACAACTTCTTTATCCATTTTTCACTTTCTGCGATGTTGAACTTGTACTGTAAACGAGGTTCTTGTAAACAGAGGCGTCCCAAACTTTGGGGTGGCTGTGTCTTTTTGATTTTAATTTCCCTAAGCTATAGGACCATAAGTGGCAGTGCCCTAGGCTCTGTTGCTTTGTTTTTTAGATGTTTCAGGAAACACCATACACTTCTCCTGAGTGTCTGTTGGTAATTTACATCCCGACCATCAGCATAACAAGGCTCCCAGTTCTCCATGGCCTGTCCTGCCTTTCTGGAGTTTACACTTTTTTCAGATGGCCCTTTTGACCGGGGGGAAGTGAGACTTCATTGTAGTGCAGATTTCCTTTGCAAGCTTGCTTGGTTGGCCAAAAAGGGCGTATGCGTTTTTTCCTGAATATATTCAGGAAAAAACGCATACGCCCTTTTTGGCCAAGTGCATCATTGTGGACGTTCTGCCTCTTTTCCTATGCTTTCAATGCAATTCCAGTCTACCTCCTGAAATCGGTTTCCTGCAATTCTGCCCCGCTTTCAAGTCCTCTTGGCAGCCTTACTTCAGTCTATTTTTGGATGATAGCTGTCATTTATAACTCTGCAGGTTTGTGAATTACAGTTCTCCTGAGCTCCTTTCTTCAACTCGCTTTCTTGTGACCTGGCCGCAACACCGCAGGATGGCTTCAGGCCCTAATCTGGTTCTGGCACGGCACGCTGAGCCTTTGGTTAATTCCTCTTCCTGGTGGGAAATGAGAGTTAAATTTGCCCATCCAGACACCTCCAGCTAGTCTCTCATTGGTTCTCGCTATTCCTGTTCATCTTCCACAGAAATTGCAAACTGGGCCAAACAGGAGGTTAAAGGGACTGACTCTCCAAGTGGGGAGAGTGTTAGTAAAGCGTCTGGAATGTTGCATCCGAGTACCAGCGTACGAAAACTGAGACATATTTGAACACGTCTCCCGATCACATGGTTGATCATACTCTAGGTTCCACATGCATGTTTTAGCTGAAGGAAGAATACCTTAAACCTGGAGAGTTGAAACCCGTGGAATGGGTACCATGCAATATGACTTCAAAGGGTCTTCATTTGCTCACCGAACCTCTCCAATCCTATCACTGCTGCGTTTATGCCCCTGTACACATGCTTGATTCTCTTTCGGAGACATAGCAATCCATAGGTTTTAAGATACTTACTAGTCAGGTACATTCTTAGGCGTTTAATATGCGGTGTTGAGTCCATTTCGTTGAGCAAGGAGTAGCTCTTGTCTATTCCATATTTGGCTTAAGGAACTTTATCTGTGCTCATTTCAATCTCTGGTTTTATGCAGCACCCCAACTCACCTTTCCCCTTAAGCAAGCATAAGTTGGTTTTCTAAATTTGAGACCCTTTCTGTTTTGGAATTCAGTTCCTGTGTAGCCAAGTTTACATTCCATGTATTAGTGATATCTTATGATGTTTCTTTTTCTGTGTGACTTATTTCAGTTAGAATCATCATACCTGAATCCACTCATTGTGCTGCTAAGGGCCTGATGACACAGATTTCATTGCTGAGTGATACTGCATTGTACGTAAGTACCACAAGTTCTTTATCCATTTTTCACTTTCTGTGATATTGAACTTGTACGGTAAACGAGGTTCTTGTAAACGGAGGCGTCCCAAACTTTGGGGTGGCTGTGTGTTTTTCATTTTAATTTCCCTAAGCTATAGGACCATAAGTGGAAGTGCCCTAGGTTCTGTTGCTTTGTTTTTTAGATGTTTCAGGAAACACCATACACTTCTCCTGAGTGTCTGTTGGCAATTTACATCCCGCCCATCAGCATAACAAGGCTCCCAGTTCTCAATGGCCTGTTGCATTTCTGGATTTTACACTTTTTTCAGATGGCCCTTTTGACCGGGGGGAAGTGAGACTTCATTGTAGTGCAGATTTCCTTTGCAAGCTTGCTTGGTTGGCCAAAAAGTGCGTATGCGTTTTTTCCTGAGTATATTCAGGAAAAAACGCATATGCCCTTTTTGGCCAAGTGCATCATTGTGGACGTTCTGCCTCTTTTCCTATGCTTTCAATGCAATTCCAGTCTACCTCCTGAAATCGGTTTCCTGCAATTCTGCCCCGCTTTCAAGTCCTCTTGGCAGCCCTACTTCAGTCTATTTTTGGACGATAGCTGTCATTTATAACTCTGCAGGTTTGTGAATTACAGTGCCCCTGAGCTCCTTTCTTCAACTCGCTTTCTTGTGACCAGGCCGCAACACCGCAGGATGGCTTCAGGCCCTAATCTGGTTCCGGCCCGGCATGCTGAGCCTTTGGTTAATTCCTCTTCCTGGTGGGAAATGAGAGTTAAATTTGCCCGTCCAGACACCTCCAGCTAGCCTCTCATTGGTTCTCGCTATTCCTGTTCATCTTCCGCAGAAATTGCAAACTGGGCCAAACAGGAGGTTAAAGGGACTGACTCTCCAAGTGGGGAGAGTGTTAGTAAAGCGTCTGGAATGTTGCACCCGAGTACCAGGGGAGGAAAACTGAGACATATTTGAACACGTCTCCCGATCACATGGTTGATCATACTCTGGGTTCCACATGCATGTTTTAGCTGAAGGAAGAATACCTAAAATCTGCGTAGTTGAAACCCGTGGAATGGGTACCATGCAATATGACTTCAAAGGGTCTTCATTTGCTCACTGAACCACTCCAATCCTATCACTGCTGCGTTTATGCCCCTGTACACATGCTTGATTCTCTTTCGGAGACATAGCAATCTATAGGTTTTCAGATACTTACTAGTCAGGTACATTCTTAGGCGTTTAATATGCGGTGTTAAGTCCATTTCGTTGAGCAAGGAGTAGCTCTTGTCTATTCCATATTTGGCTTAAGGAACTTTGTGCTCATTTCAATCTCTGCTTTTATGCAGCACCCCAACTCACCTTTCCCCTTAAGCAAGCATAAGTTGGTTTTCTAAATTTGAGACCCTGTTCTGTTCTGTAATTCAGTTCCTGTGTAGCCAAGTTTACATTCCGTGTATTACTGATATCTTATGATATTTCTTTTTCTGTGTGACTTATTTCAGTTAGAATCATCATACCTGAATCCACTCATTGTGCTGCTAAGGGCCTGATGACACAGATTTCATTGCTGAGTGATATTGCTTTGTAAGTAAATACCACAACTTCTTTATCCATTTTTCACTTTCTGCGATGTTGAACTTGTACTGTAAACGAGGTTCTTGTAAACAGAGCCGTTCCAAACTTTGGGGTGGCTGTGTCTTTTTGATTTTAATTTCCCTAAGCTATAGGACCATAAGTGGAAGTGCCCTAGGCTCTGTTGCTTTGTTTTTTAGATGTTTCAGGAAACACCATACACTTCTCCCGAGTGTCTGTTGGCAATTTACATCCCGCCCATCAGCATAACAAGGCTCCCAGTTCTCAATGGCCTGTTGCATTTCTGGATTTTACACTCTTTTCAGATGGCCCTTTTGACCGGGGGGAAGTGAGACTTCATTGTAGTGCAGATTTCCTTTGCAAGCTTGCTTGGTTGGCCAAAAAGGGCGTATGCGTTTTTTCCTGAATATATTCAGGATAAAACACATACGCACTTTTTGGCCAAGTGCATCATTGTGGACATTCTGCCTCTTTTCCTATGCTTTCAATGCAATTCCAGTCTACCTCCTGAAATCGGTTTCCTGCAATTCTGCCCCGCTTTCAAGTCCTCTTGGCAGCCTTACTTCAGTCTATTTTTGGACGATAGCTGTCATTTATAACTCTGCAGGTTTGTGAATTACAGTGCCCCTGAGCTCCTTTCTTCAACTCGCTTTCTTGTGACCTGGTCGCAACACCGCAGGATGGCTTCAGGCCCTAATCTGGTTCCGGCCCGGCACGCTGAGCCTTTGGTTATTTCCTCTTCCTGGTGGGAAATGAGAGTTAAATTTGCCCGTCCAGACACCTCCAGCTAGCCTCTCATTGGTTTTCGCTATTCCTGTTCATCTTCCGCAGAAATTGCAAACTGGGCCAAACAGGAGGTTAAAGGGACTGACTCTCCAAGTGGGGAGAGTGTTAGTAAAGCGTCTGGAATGTTGCACCTGAGTACCAGGGGAGGAAAACTGAGACATATTTGAACACGTCTCCCGATCACATGGTTGATCATACTCTAGGTTCCACATGCATGTTTTAGCTGAAGGAAGAATACCTTAAACCTGGGTAGTTGAAACCCGTGGAAAGGGTACCATGCAATATGACTTCAAAGGGTCTTCATTTGCTCACCGAACCTCTCCAATCCTATCACTGCTGCGTTTATGCCCCTGTACACATGCTTGATTCTCTTTCGGAGACATAGCAATCCATAGGTTTTAAGATACTTACTTGTCAGGTACATTCTTAGGCGTTTAATATGCGGTGTTGAGTCCATTTCGTTGAGCAAGGAGTAGCTCTTGTCTATTCCATATTTGGCTTAAGGAACTTTATCTGTGCTCATTTCAATCTCTGGTTTTATGCAGCACCCCAACTCACCTTTACCCTTAAGCAAGTATAAGTTGGTTTTCTAAATTTGAGACCCTGTTCTGTTCTGTAATTCAGTTCCTGTGTAGCCAAGTTTCCATTCCGTGTATTACTGATATCTTATGATGTTTCTTTTTCTGTGTGACTTATTTCAGTTAGAATCATCATACCTGAATCCACTCATTGTGCTGCTAAGGGCCTGATGACACAGATTTCATTGCTGTGTGATATTGCTTTGTAAGTAAATACCACAACTTCTTTATCCATTTTTCACTTTCTGCGATGTTGAACTTGTACTGTAAACGAGGTTCTTGTAAACAGAGCCGTTCCAAACTTTGGGGTGGCTGTGTCTTTTTGATTTTAATTTCCCTAAGCTATAGGACCATAAGTGGAAGTGCCATAGGTTCTGTTGCTTTGTTTTTTAGATGTTTCAGGAAACACCATACACTTCTCCCGAGTGGTTGTTGGCAATTTACATCCCGCCCATCAGCATAACAAGGCTCCCAGTTCTCCATGGCCTGTCCTGCCTTTCTGGATTTTACACTTTTTTCAGATGGCCCTTTTGACCGGGGGGAAGTGAGACTTCATTGTAGTGCAGATTTCCTTTGCAAGCTTGCTTGGTTGGCCAAAAAGGGCGTATGCGTTTTTTCCTGAATATATTCAGGAAAAAACGCATACGCCCTTTTTGGCCAAGTGCATCATTGTGGACGTTCTGCCTCTTTTCCTATGCTTTCAATGCAACTCCAGTCTACCTCCTGAAATCGGTTTCCTGCAATTCTGCCCCGCTTTCAAGTCCTCTTGGCAGCCTTACTTCAGTCTATTTTTGGACGATAGCTGTCATTTATAACTCTGCAGGTTTGTGAATTACAGTGCCCCTGAGCTCCTTTCTTCAACTCGCTTTCTTGTGACCTGGCCGCAACACCGCAGGATGGCTTCAGGCCCTAATCTGGTTCCGGCCCGGCATGCTGAGCCTTTGGTTAATTCCTCTTCCTGGTGGGAAATGAGAGTTAAATTTGCCCGTCCAGACACCTCCAGCTAGCCTCTCATTGGTTCTCGCTATTCCTGTTCATTTTCCGCAGAAATTGCAAACTGGGCCAAACAGAAGGTTAAAGGGACTGACTCTCCAAGTCGGGAGAGTGTTAGTAAAGCGTCTGGAATGTTGCACCCGAGTACCAGGGTACAAAAACTGAGACATATTTGAACACGCCTCCCGATCGCATGGTTGATCATACTCTAGGTTCCACATGCATGTTTTAGCTGAAGGAAGAATACCTAAAACCTGGGTAGTTGAAACCCGTGGAATGGGTACCATGCAATATGACTTCAAAGGGTCTTCATTTGCTCACCGAACCTCTCCAATCCTATCACTGCTGCGTTTATGCCCCTGTACACATGCTTGATTCTCTTTCGGAGACATAGCAATCCATAGGTTTTAAGATACTTACTAGTCAGGTACATTCTTAGGCGTTTAATATGCGGTGTTGAGTCCATTTCATTGAGCAAGGAGTAGCTCTTGTCTATTCCATATTTGGCTTAAGGAACTTTATCTGTGCTCATTTCGATCTCTGCTTATGCAGCACCCCAATTCACCTTTATCCTTAAGCAAGCATAAGTTGGTTTTCTAAATGTGAGACCCTGTTCTGTTCTGTAATTCAGTTCCTGTGTAGCCAAGTTTACATTCCGTGTATTACAGATATCTTATGATGTTTCTTTTTCTGTGTGACTTCTTTCAGTTAGAATCATCATACCTGAATCCACTCATTGTGCTGCTAAGGGCCTGATGACACAGATTTCATTGCTGAGTGATATTGCTTTGTAAGTAAATACCACAACTTCTTTATCCATTTTTCACTTTCTGCGATGTTGAACTTGTACTGTAAACGAGGTTCTTGTAAACAGAGCCGTTCCAAACTTTGGGGTGGCTGTGTCTTTTTGATTTTAATTTCCCTAAGCTATAGGACCATAAGTGGAAGTGCCCTAGGTTCTGTTGCTTTGTTTTTTAGATGTTTCAGGAAACACCATACACTTCTCCCGAGTGGTTGTTGGCAATTTACATCCCGCCCATCAGCATAACAAGGCTCCCAGTTCTCCATGGCCTGTCCTGCCTTTCTGGATTTTACACTTTTTTCAGATGGCCCTTTTGACCGGGGGTAGTGAGACTTCATTGTAGTGCAGATTTCCTTTGCAAGTTTGCTTGGTTGGCCAAAAAGGGCGTATGCGTTTTTTCCTGAATATATTCAGGAAAAAACGCATACGCCCTTTTTGGCCAAGTGCATCATTGTGGACGTTCTGCCTCTTTTCCTATGCTTTCAATGCAATTCCAGTCTACCTCCTGAAATCGGTTTCCTGCAATTCTGCCCCGCTTTCAAGTCCTCTTGGCAGCCTTACTTCAGTCTATTTTTGGACAATGGCTGTCATTTATAACTCTGCAGGTTTGTGAATTACAGTGCCCCTGAGCTCCTTTCTTCAACTCGCTTTCTTGTGACCTGGCCGCAACACCGCAGGATGGCTTCAGGCCCTAATCTGGTTCTGGCACGGCACGCTGAGCCTTTGGTTATTTCCTCCTCCTGGTGGGAAATGAGAGTTAAATTTGCCCATCCAGACACCTCCAGCTAGCCTCTCATTGGTTCTCGCTATTCCTGTTCATCTTCCGCAGAAATTGCAAACTGTGCCAAACCGGAGGTTAAAGGCGCTGACTCTCCAAGTGGGGAGAGTGTTAGTAAAGCGTCTGGAATGTTGCACCCGAGTACCAGGGGAGGAAAACTGAGACATATTTGAACACGCCTCCCGATCACATGGTTGATCATACTCTGGGTTCCACATGCATGTTTTAGCTGAAGGAAGAATACCTAAAACCTGGGTAGTTGAAACCCGTGGAATGGGTACCATGCAATATGACTTCAAAGGGTCTTCATTTGCTCACCGAACCTCTCCAATCCTATCACTGCTGCGTTTATGCCCCTGTACACATGCTTGATTCTCTTTCGGAGACATAGCAATCCATAGGTTTTAAGATACTTACAAGTCAGGTACATTCTTAGGCGTTTAATATGCGGTGTTGAGTCCATTTCGTTGAGCAAGGAGTAGCTCTTGTCTATTCCATATTTGGCTTAAGGAACTTTATCTGTGCTCATTTCAATCTCTGGTTTTATGCAGCACCCCAACTCACCTTTACCCTTAAGCAAGCATAAGTTGTTTTTCTAAATGTGAGACCCTGTTCTGTTCTGTAATTCAGTTCCTGTGTAGCCAAGTTTCCATTCCGTGTATTACTGATATCTTATGATGTTTCTTTTTCTGTGTGACTTATTTCAGTTAGAATCATCATACCTGAATCCACTCATTGTGCTGCTAAGGGCCTGATGACATAGATTTCATTGCTGAGTGATATTGCTTTGTAAGTGAATACCACAACTTCTTTATCCATTTTTCACTTTCTGCGATGTTGAACTTGTACTGTAAACGAGGTTCTTGTAAACAGAGCCATTCCAAGCTTTGGGGTGGCTGTGTCTTTTTGATTTTAATTTCCCTAAGCTATAGGACCATAAGTGGAAGTGCCCTAGGCTCTGTTGCTTTGTTTTTTAGATGTTTCAGGAAACACCATACACTTCTCCCGAGTGGTTGTTGGCAATTTACATCCCGCCCATCAGCATAACAAGGCTCCCAGTTCTCAATGGCCTGTTGCATTTCTGGATTTTACACTCTTTTCAGATGGCCCTTTTGACCGGGGGGAAGTGAGACTTCATTGTAGTGCAGATTTCCTTTGCAAGCTTGCTTGGTTGGCCAAAAAGGGCGTATGCGTTTTTTCCTGAATATATTCAGGATAAAACACATACGCACTTTTTGGCCAAGTGCATCATTGTGGACATTCTGCCTCTTTTCCTATGCTTTCAATGCAATTCCAGTCTACCTCCTGAAATCGGTTTCCTGCAATTCTGCCCCGCTTTCAAGTCCTCTTGGCAGCCTTACTTCAGTCTATTTTTGGACGATAGCTGTCATTTATAACTCTGCAGGTTTGTGAATTACAGTGCCCCTGAGCTCCTTTCTTCAACTCGCTTTCTTGTGACCTGGTCGCAACACCGCAGGATGGCTTCAGGCCCTAATCTGGTTCCGGCCCGGCACGCTGAGCCTTTGGTTATTTCCTCTTCCTGGTGGGAAATGAGAGTTAAATTTGCCCGTCCAGACACCTCCAGCTAGCCTCTCATTGGTTCTCGCTATTCCTGTTCATATTCCGCAGAAATTGCAAACTGGGCCAAACAGAAGGTTAAAGGGACTGACTCTCCAAGTCGGGAGAGTGTTAGTAAAGCGTCTGGAATGTTGCACCCGAGTACCAGGGTACAAAAACTGAGACATATTTGAACACGCCTCCCGATCGCATGGTTGATCATACTCTAGGTTCCACATGCATGTTTTAGCTGAAGGAAGAATACCTAAAACCTGGGTAGTTGAAACCCGTGGAATGGGTACCATGCAATATGACTTCAAAGGGTCTTCATTTGCTCACCGAACCTCTCCAATCCTATCACTGCTGCGTTTATGCCCCTGTACACATGCTTGATTCTCTTTCGGAGACATAGCAATCCATAGGTTTTAAGATACTTACTAGTCAGGTACATTCTTAGGCGTTTAATATGCGGTGTTGAGTCCATTTCATTGAGCAAGGAGTAGCTCTTGTCTATTCCATATTTGGCTTAAGGAACTTTATCTGTGCTCATTTCGATCTCTGCTTATGCAGCACCCCAATTCACCTTTATCCTTAAGCAAGCATAAGTTGGTTTTCTAAATGTGAGACCCTGTTCTGTTCTGTAATTCAGTTCCTGTGTAGCCAAGTTTACATTCCGTGTATTACAGATATCTTATGATGTTTCTTTTTCTGTGTGACTTCTTTCAGTTAGAATCATCATACCTGAATCCACTCATTGTGCTGCTAAGGGCCTGATGACACAGATTTCATTGCTGAGTGATATTGCTTTGTAAGTAAATACCACAACTTCTTTATCCATTTTTCACTTTCTGCGATGTTGAACTTGTACTGTAAACGAGGTTCTTGTAAACAGAGCCGTTCCAAACTTTGGGGTGGCTGTGTCTTTTTGATTTTAATTTCCCTAAGCTATAGGACCATAAGTGGAAGTGCCCTAGGTTCTGTTGCTTTGTTTTTTAGATGTTTCAGGAAACACCATACACTTCTCCCGAGTGGTTGTTGGCAATTTACATCCCGCCCATCAGCATAACAAGGCTCCCAGTTCTCCATGGCCTGTCCTGCCTTTCTGGATTTTACACTTTTTTCAGATGGCCCTTTTGACCGGGGGTAGTGAGACTTCATTGTAGTGCAGATTTCCTTTGCAAGTTTGCTTGGTTGGCCAAAAAGGGCGTATGCGTTTTTTCCTGAATATATTCAGGAAAAAACGCATACGCCCTTTTTGGCCAAGTGCATCATTGTGGACGTTCTGCCTCTTTTCCTATGCTTTCAATGCAATTCCAGTCTACCTCCTGAAATCGGTTTCCTGCAATTCTGCCCCGCTTTCAAGTCCTCTTGGCAGCCTTACTTCAGTCTATTTTTGGACAATGGCTGTCATTTATAACTCTGCAGGTTTGTGAATTACAGTGCCCCTGAGCTCCTTTCTTCAACTCGCTTTCTTGTGACCTGGCCGCAACACCGCAGGATGGCTTCAGGCCCTAATCTGGTTCTGGCACGGCACGCTGAGCCTTTGGTTATTTCCTCCTCCTGGTGGGAAATGAGAGTTAAATTTGCCCATCCAGACACCTCCAGCTAGCCTCTCATTGGTTCTCGCTATTCCTGTTCATCTTCCGCAGAAATTGCAAACTGTGCCAAACCGGAGGTTAAAGGCGCTGACTCTCCAAGTGGGGAGAGTGTTAGTAAAGCGTCTGGAATGTTGCACCCGAGTACCAGGGGAGGAAAACTGAGACATATTTGAACACGCCTCCCGATCACATGGTTGATCATACTCTGGGTTCCACATGCATGTTTTAGCTGAAGGAAGAATACCTAAAACCTGGGTAGTTGAAACCCGTGGAATGGGTACCATGCAATATGACTTCAAAGGGTCTTCATTTGCTCACCGAACCTCTCCAATCCTATCACTGCTGCGTTTATGCCCCTGTACACATGCTTGATTCTCTTTCGGAGACATAGCAATCCATAGGTTTTAAGATACTTACAAGTCAGGTACATTCTTAGGCGTTTAATATGCGGTGTTGAGTCCATTTCGTTGAGCAAGGAGTAGCTCTTGTCTATTCCATATTTGGCTTAAGGAACTTTATCTGTGCTCATTTCAATCTCTGGTTTTATGCAGCACCCCAACTCACCTTTACCCTTAAGCAAGCATAAGTTGTTTTTCTAAATGTGAGACCCTGTTCTGTTCTGTAATTCAGTTCCTGTGTAGCCAAGTTTCCATTCCGTGTATTACTGATATCTTATGATGTTTCTTTTTCTGTGTGACTTATTTCAGTTAGAATCATCATACCTGAATCCACTCATTGTGCTGCTAAGGGCCTGATGACATAGATTTCATTGCTGAGTGATATTGCTTTGTAAGTGAATACCACAACTTCTTTATCCATTTTTCACTTTCTGCGATGTTGAACTTGTACTGTAAACGAGGTTCTTGTAAACAGAGCCGTTCCAAACTTTGGGGTGGCTGTGTCTTTTTGATTTTAATTTCCCTAAGCTATAGGACCATAAGTGGAAGTGCCCTAGGCTCTGTTGCTTTGTTTTTTAGATGTTTCAGGAAACACCATACACTTCTCCCGAGTGTCTGTTGGCAATTTACATCCCGCCCATCAGCATAACAAGGCTCCCAGTTCTCAATGGCCTGTTGCATTTCTGGATTTTACACTCTTTTCAGATGGCCCTTTTGACCGGGGGGAAGTGAGACTTCATTGTAGTGCAGATTTCCTTTGCAAGCTTGCTTGGTTGGCCAAAAAGGGCGTATGCGTTTTTTCCTGAATATATTCAGGATAAAACACATACGCACTTTTTGGCCAAGTGCATCATTGTGGACATTCTGCCTCTTTTCCTATGCTTTCAATGCAATTCCAGTCTACCTCCTGAAATCGGTTTCCTGCAATTCTGCCCCGCTTTCAAGTCCTCTTGGCAGCCTTACTTCAGTCTATTTTTGGACGATAGCTGTCATTTATAACTCTGCAGGTTTGTGAATTACAGTGCCCCTGAGCTCCTTTCTTCAACTCGCTTTCTTGTGACCTGGTCGCAACACCGCAGGATGGC